>NC_054541.1:42517485-42617485 GCF_017654505.1 Polyodon spathula | reverse complement strand
GCTCTGGGACTGCAAGTGTTACCTACTGCTGCCTGTTGCCTAAAAAAAAAAAAAGAATACTGATCAGCAATATATTTCACAGGTCTTGTGTGGCATTTACAGTCAAGCTGTAGAAACCAGTTCTTGATGGCAAACATTTAATGAATGAACAGCAGGGGGAACTCATGCTCAATGTATACATATCTAATCAGTAATAAAGTAGAGGAGGTCATCTACATTGCCAGTCATTTGTTATTACTAAAGCAACCACGAAACCCACTAGAATTTCTGAAATCACATAACCAACATTTATTTTGTTAAATTCAATTTTTTGTATTAGAATTGTGATTATAATATGCCCTAGAGAGACTTTTAGCTTGTTTCACTAGACCCCTATTAGCACTACATTAACTAAGCTTAGATCTAAGTCCATGATCAATGGCAATCTGAATCTGTAAACCAGTCATCTATGATTTTGTGAATAAATGTAGTCTTGGGAGTTTCCACTTATTAGTGCTCATTTTCAAAAGTATAAAAGTCAGTCAAAGATGTCCAAAAGTAATAAGGGTTTTAATTAATTGGATTGTATAAAAAATAAATTACAAAATTAAAACTAAATCAACATATCTAAATATAACAAGTTAGATCCCCACTGGAATATATTAGCAGCAACTACATTTAGAATGAGTCAGTGTAGATGAGAAATAATTCTACATGTTTAAACCACAAAAGACTCTACATTAGAGTAAACAGGTAATCAGCTTTCTTTGATTATTTAGATTTAATGACTTAAGATGTTTATGTTCAGTAGCTACCTCGAATCAAATTGAGTATTTTCTCCTGCACTCTTTGTATGACAGACCCAACTTACAAAGAGTACGCGAGAGATAGACTCTCAACTTGATTAGAGGTAGCCACCAATCATAAAACATACCATAAACCCTGTATTACAGGTTTTCTAAAAAAAAAAAAAAAAATATACATGTACCTTAAGCCAATGTTACTATGCTTACAATACTTCAATATTAAGTACTGTAGTTTAAGTACAATTACAAATATGTTCTTACTTGGAATTTTTCTGATTTCCACTTTGTGTTTGCTCCTCTTGTTTTAATCCAGCAAGTAGAGCTTCTCTAGAGCAGTGCTTATCCTGCATCGTTAAAATAATAATACAAAAATAACTTAAAAACACTACTGTTCAAAAGTCAGAATGAAAGTCAAAATGTGTTCAACGTTTCGAACTCTTGCCTGTAAATGAGTAATGAAGGACAATCTCTGGCGAGGGAAAGGCTCACAGCTTTCCCAAAAGCACTGCCCTGGATATGTGTCTTTGCTTCCGTGTTGTGTGGCAGCATGGTAGAACACCTGAGACGGTGTCTGAAACCACCTGAAATGAGAGGAGGACTTCAATAAAGAAATAACGTGCGACACATCACCACATTTACATCAGAAACCAAAACAATTCCCAGGAACTCTTTCAATAGTGTTAGTTTTCTATAATATTAACTGCACCTGCATTGTTTTACTGGTTGTAATCTTAATCCCACATTGAAAACATTACACAAACTAGGAAAAAAGGTAAAATTGTGAAGTTTAATTTAAATAGACATACACGATGATTCATTAACACCACATCAATGTGAAAAACACAGCATGAACACGTCTTTAGTTTTGTTTTAAGCCAGGCATTCAGAACACGCTGGTGATGAATATCCAGACACTCAAAAGTGTAGGTACAAAGGTACAAAATTACGTGTCAGGCCAATGGCAGTGCTCAATTCAAACATGTATGGTAAAAAATATTTTAATTTAAAATGTTAAAATACTGGGTGATTCATAAAGCGCAACTACTACACAAAAATAAATAAGTAAGGATTTACCTTTTACAAGATTTCCATAAGCACATGAAGTTCTGTCCAGGCTTCCTTACATGCTCTGAATGCTGACTTGAAGTTGGGGTTACAGATGGAGGTGTAGTGGAACTCACTTGTGGTGCCTGTACGGTTATTGTTGACGAGATACATGAAGGCTGTTAAACAAAAGTGGAAAAACATTTATTTTTAAAAGTTGAACACAGATGAGATATGGATGTGCTGCAACAGTTTGGTTAAATGAGTTTCATTATAAGCCTTGATGAACTACTTAAAGACATACCTACCAAAACAACCAACCAGTCCTGCAACATGAAATGCCAACAGTTTACACAAGGTGTATCAAATGAGCATTACCAATACTTTACAATTCATTTTCTTATTTATTTGCTAAATCAACATTACTGATCTCACTTTATTAATAAATTTATATATGTATAGATTTGGCATACAATAGTAATTAAAAAAGAGGAAAAAAGTTCTCTAACCTGTGTCACCAGCCCTTGTACAAAGGGAGGTTGGTGCTGTTGTTGTTGGGCTGCATTTTCTATTGCTGCTTTAGCTAGAGTGCTTGGGTCAGCACCAGCTGGCACAGCTACCATTGTTGCACTGCAGCCAGCATTGTTGGGGTCACTAATTGTAACAATTCTCACCCCTACTTTATTGGGGATTCCTGAAACAGTACCTCTGTCCATATCCTCTGCTGGTCTCTTTACACCCCGGCTTTCATTTGAGCCATTAGAAGGCCGAGGCTCAAATGATGGTACGCACTGAGGCGCTGCAGTTCCAGACTGGGATACTGTTGTGAATGGATTTACAGTGGTTATCGTTACTGAGGCTGTAGACTGCAATGACATTACTACGCATGGATGCTGCTGCTGAGGCAAATCTGATTTTAAACTTGAATGTACAGGCCCATTTGATAACTCTGCACTATTACTGCTAACCTTTTGGTATACCTCCAATGGTGCATTTGCAATAGGCAGAGCATTATTTGTTACTACTGGCCCATTTGTCATTCTTTCAGAGTGATCAGCTTTGGCAGTATCTTGCCGAGTGGGGTCTGAATTCTCTTGCTGTTCCGGTGGAGAGATCTCTCCATTTCCCATGTGTTTGGAAGCTTTATGATTTGGAATGTTTTTACTTAAATGAGAACCATCTCCTTTTTCAAAGTCACAGATCCCGTTCACCAGGGACTTTCTCAGGTCACTTTTTAGCTCCTGTGCATCTGCCTGCTCCGTACACTGCATCCCATTGGAAGGATTGTCATTGACTTCGGACAGGGGCCCATTCGTGACCTGCATGCACTCACTGGCCTCCAACTGGTTTTTCCCTGAGTTAGACGGAGGTAGACTAGAGTCAATGTATTTTTTTCCATTAACAAGATTTGCTGCAGGTGTTTCACTCTCCTTTGAGTCCCCATTGCTGGTTTTGGCAGCCCCTTCTGGGAGGGAAGAGTTCTCCATTATTTCAATTTTGCGTTCATGTACATGTAGCCCAGTTGCATCTTTCGCCTCTTCCTCCTTCTGGCAGATGATCTTGTCGCCTTTAAACGGTGGTGTGGGGGACTGACTTGTTTGCCCAACTTGAGATGTTGGAACGGTCTGTACTTGAAGGCCAACTCCAGGTTGTGAGCTGCTTACTGAGATTCCTGCTGGCGCTATAATCTGCGATCCACTTCCCTGACTAACAGCAGCGGTGGTAAAACTGGTATTTGGCACAACTGTGAAGGTTACCTGGTTACCAGCAGTACCTTGGATGATGGTTGCAGGGCTGCTAGTGGAGATCAACTGGCCAGGTAAAATCTGCAAATTGGAAATGGGCACAGTTTGGACAGTCCCCTGTGATTGAATAGAGCTCTGGACCAGCTGAACATTTTGCTGGCCTACCAGTAGCTGCTGGGGTTGGGGCTGACTCTGAACACCAAAACCTGGATTTTGGTTGTTCGCTACTTGGTAGACCACCTGAGGACTCTGAGCTCTAGAATTATTTGGGGGAGGTAACTGGGGAGCAGGGAGAATCAGTTTGCCTCCAGGAGTAGATGGGCCTCGCTTTGGAAGAAGCAACTGTTTGATCAAACTAGATTCAGTGGAGGTAGGTTGACCTGGAGGTGAAGGTGCAGGCTGAGGCTGAACTTGCATCTGTGGCTGTGGGGGGAGGTGGTGGTGCTGCTGTTGCCTCTTAACAGACAACATCTGGCTGACGGTTGGTGGAGGCCCTTGCATCTGCATGGTGTTTGGAGATGCCATGATCTGTGGCACGTGACTGCTGGCTGCAGGCCCAGTAGATGGTGAAGGAGATTGGGTAATGCTTGCTTGTCCAGCCAACTGAACTGTTTGACTGGCTGGAATGGAGGTGGGATTGGAGAGTACGATTTGATGGATGGCTGATGCGTAGGCTGGGTTCTGCTGAGGGTTCGGGCCGACTATAACCACACTTTGCTGCTGGGTCTGCTGCGGATGGTGCATGGGCTGCGGCATTACAGTGGTCTGTGAGGGCACAGGCTTGGGAGCGATGTTCTGGAAGGTCACGCGAGACGCCTGAGGGCTTTGCACACCTGCTATGGTGAACACCTGACCACCAGCAACTTGGAAGTTCTGCACCGAGGTACAGGAGACAATACTGGGGGTGGAAGTGGATATATACTGCTGGGGTGCGAGGATGACCGTCTCCTGTTGGTGGCCCGTTGTTCCTGGTTGCTGGGATGTCTGCATGGGTAGGGATGATGTAGTCACCAGCTGCTGCCCTTGAGAGGCTGAAACATTAGACACTGCCGGAATATTCTGCACCCTGCCCGCGATTATGTGAGTCTGAGGCAGCCCTTGCTGAAATACAGTGACCGGGGTTCCAGAGGGTATAACTGGAGAGTGGTGAAGCAATTGCTGTGAAGTGACAACTGTCACAGAAGGCTGGTGCACTGTACTGTTGTGGTTCTGAACAACAGAAACGTTGACGGGAACAGCTGACTGAGAAATGGAGCCCTGGATCACTGTTGCTTTCATAACCTCGCCGGGTTTGTTCTGGATCACAGTCATTGCTGTGTTTTGGTGCTGCTGGGCCTGCACAGGCTGGTTTTGGGATATCCTAGAAACAGTCTGAGCCGCACTGGAGACTCCTTGAACCGTGAAGGCCATCTGTGAGGCTGCCACATTGGCAGTAAGGCTACTGACCGGTGTTCGAGGGAAGTGATTTCCTACACTCTGAGGTCCATGAGGCAAGCCTAAAAATGAGGCACAGCGACAATGAGATCCTAGATTTTACTTGACAAGCTTTTTATCATTACCATATACCAGCTGAATGGCAAAATGTTCACTTTATATAGTACAGTGAAGCTGTGTTTTCATGTCACTCAAGGATGTGTATTCAGTGGCTTTGATTACCTGTTGGTGGAGTCTGGGAGATTTCTGGAGTTGCAGGAGAAGCCTGTTGCTGGTAATAGAGCTGGACTGGAAGTGGAATAGCCCTCCTGCGAATTCCAACTACATGGATATGAGCTTGTCCACTATTCTTGGGATCATCCACTCTCTTTATAGTATGGTTTGGAAAGATGCCCCTAACACACACACACACACACACACACACAAAAAACAAAAAACTTAGATTAACAAAAGTCAAAAAATCTAACAAGTTTGATTTCTAGCTGGTGCTCATAAGGCAGTAAAAAATATAAATGTTGTCCGCTTATAAAAAAAAAAAAAAAAAAAAAAAAACGTTATGCAAGACAGCATAAATGGAATAGAAAAGGAGACTGAAAGTTACACGAGAGCCCCAGAGGTGTAAAAATAAAAATGGACAAAAAAAACTACATACCTTAAGCATTTATAAAAGCCAGTAGATGTTAAGATTCCACCTCGAGCCATTTTACTGCAAATTGAAAGGTAATCCGAGTACATCTCTGATCGAGAGACAGAGCTTTCAAGGTGTGCCTCAAAATGTGCATTTAGCCTTATAAAAAAAAGAAAAGGTTTTAAATCAGTTTTAATCTTTCCAACTTTTACTTCGGAATAATACTGCAAAACAACTGTTTATCAGACTTACCACTGAGATAAAAACTTCTCCCCATCAATTTCAACAATGCCAGGTGGAGTAGCAGTTGATTGCACAGGAACAGTTCTTGTTGCTAAGAAAACAGAAAAAATGACCCAGCATCACTTTTTGCATTTTTCTACCACTAACCATTTAGCCTAAAGAGTGTTAAGATAGTATCTTTGCCAATTTATAAAACAGCTTTTAACCATGGTATATTCAATTTGTTTTTACTATTTTATAAGAGGATGCAAGCAGAATTGTACTTATCCAAGCCATTTCCAAAAAAGCACAAAAACCATAACACTGCAGCAAATAACTGATATACACTGTTAAATACCCCCAGACATTCAAACAAAGCATCTCTCTGTAGTCAGTCTGCATGCATCCATTTGTCTAGTTGGGGATAAAGTAATACATTTGTTAAAGTCCGTATGTGTTTGTTAATAGCCCAAAGTGAAGCAGCAAATGGGTTTTCCAGTATTAAAATGACGTGACAATATAAAATAATGTCTGCAAAAGAAACTGGTAATATAGAACAGGATGAGCTGTTGGAAAGGCTGAGTGCACATTGTGGGAAATCTGAATAGAGGTATAGTATAGTAATCTTTGAATTTAAGACCTGACACTTTGATAAAGCACCTGAGTTATTGGATTGGTCTCCGTTATGTAGCAGAAATGTCTGGTCTGTGTTCAAATCGTACTCAGGATACAACAGTACTTTGCATGTGAAAATATCCAGCATTTTCCGAAAACTTCAATCTATGTATACAGTTGAACTCTAATTAGATTTTCTATCGTTAATCATGTAAACACAGAAAAGTGACATTTTAAAAAAATCAGTTTTCGGAAAACGTTTTTTCATGTAAACATACTGACTGTGACACAGAAAACTTTGTCCTTAAAAGGTTTCTGGTGGACTGCGATACTCCATGTCACCCTAGAGGGGGCAATCAAGGGGCATATAAACAGAAAGATGTTTTATGTTTACATACTGTCTGCCACAGTATACTAAATAGTGTGGATTGATCCTCAGGACAGATCTCTGAAAAACATAATTCAACAAACTATTTATGAAACTGTTTTGCCTCACATTTGCTGGCGATAACAGATTTAGTTAAGAGATAACAAGCATACTTTGCAGTAAGCTGTATCTTTTTACGTTGTTTTTTCCTACAGTTACTGTCATATATCAAACCTGATAGAAGAAAAACAATTGAAACACTACTTATTATAATAATATAAATCAACAACGCTACTATTAACATAACTGAAAATACTACTAATATGACTACTACCAACAGTACTAAAAAATACTCAAAATAACTAAATTTGAGTCAACCTACATGACCCTGGAGTGATATTTGTTTGTTTGAATCTGCCAGTGATTTATCTAAAGCTATTCTTACCTGGAGCTGGTGTTCCATGCGTGTGTGCTGGGATATGCTCCACTGACTGTGGCCTTATTTCCGACACCACTTGGTTATTAGTGCTTTGATGCTCAATAAGCTTCACCACTGAGAGAGCATCAGGTCCAAAGGTCTGGATGTCTACAGATACCAAGCGTACCAGCAGATCTACACAGGTACAGAACAAAGCATGTCTTTAATCTACCAGCAAAGAAAATATCACATTTCAGCTCCCAACCTTTGTACAGTATCCATTAAATTGCCCAGTAAGGCTTGTTTTCAGATCTTTTCATTGACATTAAACCTTACTCTGTACAAACAGAACTATATCACTTACTAAGCATAGTTTGATACTCTGGTTGCAAGCATACAAACCCTGCATTTAAACACATACAAATAGTTAAAGTGACATTTTATTGAATGTACACGTGGATAAATGGGTTGGCTTAATGCTCTAAAATTGCTTTCCTGTTTTTAATAACATAGGTACACTTATTTCCGTTAAGTGGTATGCTGAAATGACTTGACAATTCATAACACGTTAAATTATTATTTTGTTGGTAGATCTAACTATCCAAGCACACTAAAAATATACTTGTTCTCAATAACCTCAAGAAATGGGATGGCCAATGTAAAGGGAATGTGCTTACCTATACTCTTGTCCACAGAAGCTATCTTTGTGCAGGTGCCATCTCCCAGTTCTGTAAGCATATATAGCACCTCTAGTGTGGAGATTACAAGCAGCACATCAGGTAACGTGAGATGACACATTATCTCCCTGTAGGACTCTTGATCCACATACTCACAAATGAGAACTCCATTATCATCTGCTTTACACAGGTTTCCCAATATCTCCATCGCTGAAATAAAAACCAATCATGAGCACAAGACTGATGTGCACTAAATAAAAACTTTTTACACAAGAAATACCATTAAAAAAAGAACTGTATTTACCCCTCATTTTTAAGAACCGATCTCTTGACATTAAACATTTTGTGATAGTGTGAAACATAAGATGAGTAGTTCGAAAATCAACAGGATCCAACTGCAGCTGAAATATTAAGCAAAAGAAAAACAAATGTTACAGCGGGTCCATTTATATCATACTTTATGCCTGAGCAATTCAATTTCCAATAAGCAAAGCGCACTGTTAATTTAATTTGAAAAATGTTGAATTTAAATTTTTGGAGGAACAAATGTTTTTTTTTTTTTTTTTTTTGTTAAGACTTTATAAGGCAATATAAATACAACTGAATGTAAAGAAAATAAAATCAGAAAGACAAAAGATGCAGAAGAATTTAAATGGGTAACACAAAAATAAATCAATGAGTGACATTAGATAAACCCAAACTATTTTCTGAAAAATGAAAGATGCGATAGAAAACCTGATGACTAACAAGCATTGCAGCGTTCAAAAAATGTATTTGGTTTGTAATTGCACAATGATGGATTACCAAGTTTAAGATCACATCTCAATTGATTAAAATTAGAAAAAAATACCTTAAAAATGTGCAGAATGCTTTGGGTTAAGTGCAAGTTAAACCCATTAGAACAGTGTCCATAGCAGGTAACCTTACCTCTCCTGCTACATTGCCCAGTGTATCCAGTCCCAGCTGCCTCAGAGAAATAAAGTGACAGTGGGCACACAGTAAAAGGAATCTCAAGCATGTCCGATTAGCTGCCAAAAGTTTAACATTTGCTTCCTCAAATGAGAGGTTTCTGAGTATAACTGCAATCTGAAGCACCCGCTGCCCTTCAACGTCATTAATGCCAACATTTCGAGGAGGATGGAAGAGAGAATCCCAACTGCTGTCTTTAGTCGTACCATCTTAAATAAAAAGACAATACAACATGTGTTTTAAAAAATACAGTTCATACAAAGTAACCAAAAAGCTACGTCAGTTATACAGCTAAAATAAATAAAGAAAAATACCTCTCACACTGTTAACTAACCTTGTGATGTGCTGCTCCTGTCTGCAATGAGGTCCCGTACTTCGCTATCTTTTACCACGTCCTTCCAGAACTAGAGTTCAAAAAACAAATATTACTTTCAGGGCAGAATTAAATATTATCACATGTTTTCAGGCTGCATATTGGCAATAAGGAAAAAACCACACACACACGTCATGAGTACAAACTAAGCAGAGTCTCCTGCACAAACTACGATGAAAGAAAGTCCCCAACGTGGACATTTTCTGCCACAGGTATAGATAGATTCAATATCAATATCTTTGAAAAAGCAGTTCTCTCGATGCAGTTGAAAATGTAAGTTGTGACATACGTACTTTAATCCATACGATACCTCCTTATATTTCCAGATGCCGATATTAATAACCTGTGCTGAGGAATGTCCTATCTCAACTGAAAAAGTAGTTCTCTAGACCTATGTAAAAGGCAAGTGTAACTCGCATATACATTTGGGCATATATATAAAAATTACCTTTATAAAATCCCGAGATGTTTTCTCTTTCCATTCGTCCCCAAATACAGTACAAAAACTTCCTAATGCTGTAGTGGTGGAAAAAAGAAAACATTTTAAGCAAGGTTTTTAACCATACAAGTCTCAATGCTTTTGTTTTCAATTCGGAGCCTTCCACTATGTCAGCCAATAGCTACTCTTGTGTAGAGTACCTCTCCATCAGTTTCAGTCTAAAACCCAAAAAGACAGACCCAATAAAAACTGGACAGCAGCATTTGCCCAAGGCATTTCTTTATGCTGGGTACATGAACAGGGTTAAAGTCTACTAGTTGATTTTTGATTACCTACAATATTATTTCATGGAATAAAACAAACACTGTAAAAGTAGTACAGGACAAAACAGAGCAAGGTTTGTATAATCTAGGCACTTAAAAGTGGTCTCCAAAAATCTCATTTAGGGCACATATAGCATTCATAGCTGGCACAGTTAGTTAATAATACATACTTAATTAAATCTGAAAGCTAGTTAATTATACATCCTATTTTTATTTCACACATACAGACTTGCTTCTTGTTCCGACCACAATAAATGAAACCTTTAATTCTCTTTGTGAACAAGAATAAAGATTTATAAATAAATATGTAAATAATTGTATCATTCATTTTGTCCGAGGAGAGAGAGCGTCTCTCTATATATTATATATATATATATATATATATATATATATATATATATACACACACACACACAAACTAAGTTTACAGTGCTTGTTACAGCACATGTTTTACAGTCACTGGAATAACCATAACAGATTACTGAAACGTCTGACTTGTAATGCACAAAGGTTAATGACTCAATTCAATTACACCAGAAGCCTTCTTGCTGTCATTAACACAAACAGCAAGATCCACTGTTAGTAAAAAGGGGTGTATACTTAATGTGCATGCTTCCTTAAGATTACAGGAACCACAACATGTTAAAACCTTACAAAAATCTTTAGCAGTGGTGGTTTCCCAGTTACCCAGGGGATTATTCATTTCTCTCTTTATACAGCATTTCCTTGCAAGTAGGCCAATTGTATATAGTTTTTGTTAATTAAAAAAAAAAAAAAATCAAAAAGAACACTGCATTTTCTGTCCCAATGATTTGTAAAACAGAATCATACCTATGACAGTAAAGACCCATAAAATGCCAAGGTAAAGAAATGTATTGTTGAACCAGTTCTTGCATTCAGCAGTATAAGAGCTAAGATGACATTCCATTTGTAGCCAGATTGTTGCATCAAAAACAAACTTTTAAAAAGTAACTTACTGTCATCAAAAATTCCAGCATGGGCTAGTAATAATGTGATGAGTTTAGGGTCTTTTTCAAGTTGCATTACATGCTTGCTTTCATTTGAAAGAAGTGTGCAAACATTAATGGCAAAATCCACTTCATTAGGGAGTCCAGATAAAAGAGAAAGCACCAATTTGTTGTAATCGCATGCTGTGACAAACTCCATGGAGAGCCCATAGCTTTGGCGAAGATAATCTGTTGAAGACAAAGAAAAACGCATACAGAATATAAGTTAGGAATTTAACTAACCCATAATGTGTTTTTTTTTTTTTTTTTTTTTAATATCCCTTTAAAGAAATATAAACCGTTGCTAACTGTGCAATTGTATCATTGGTATTACTCCTACAGCGACTGTCAAAAATCTGGCATTCTGAGACCTTGACCTGGAGGTCAAAGGTCAACGTTTCCCCACAATCCTTGCATGTTGCTTAGTTTACCTGTGTGACAATTACCTCCATGGGTGTGTGGCTGGAGACAACAATAGTAAAGTGTAGTGACTGATTCGAGTTGCCACAGACTACTGGCATCACTTTCTGTAAAAAAGACTCTCCGAAATCTCCAATTTAAATATGCCAACACAAGATTCCCATTTGAGGAGAGAGGCAAAACACACAAATAAAAGGACTGTTTACTGTACATTAAGAGGCATTACTAACGTTAAGGCAACTACACACCAGCCTGAGCTGTCTGTGTATCTAAGGCTGCCCTCAGCTGACCAACACTAGATGTGAAGCTGTAAAACACTGTCAAAGCAAAGGCAATCGGCACAACATTGCTCCTGTAACCCATTATGTGCTGAGAAACACTGCAATTCCCAATTATCTGTCAAAAACAAGCGTTTCCCTTATTAACACATATCAAAATGTCCAGTAAACTGCGGAAGGTACAGTAAAGCATGTGAGCCATTTTACATCTTCAATCCTAGCCTTTTCATATTTTTATAATATTCTGCTCATTGTGTAACACAGCAGATACCATCTACTACCAGTGCCTACCCAATGCAAATAATTTACCATACCCATACTGTGTCTGTCTGTACTTCTATATACAAGCATATCATTCAAAACTGTTAATTGCAGTACAGGCTGTCAAGATGATATTCCACTGTATATAAACACACACATACTTGCAGCTGGGTACAGTACTCGGCAACAAAATAACAGCATTCAAATAAGATAAATAGCATGGCAATTAGAAACCTTTTTTTAAAAGTGATTTTTTTTTTTTTTTTTAAATATAGATTACCTGATACAGTGTGTTGCTGGTAGTTGTAGGAAGCTGGAATTGCACCAATAGGAAGCAATGGTTTTGGATTGCCAGGCTGTACCTCCTCATCATCTTCTCCAAAGTGATGGACTTTTTCGTACTTTTCTAAATAACTGTGGAGACAGAACCAGAACAGATAAGAATTTGTTCCACCACTTTTCAGCTATTTTGTTGTAACCCTTAAAACCTTTTTCCAGAAGGCTAAAGCATGATCATTAAAACATGGTCATGTAATATTTTTTATTTATTTATAGACATGTTAATAGTTTATATTTATCCATTAACAAAATGCAAAGTGAGTGAACAGAAGAAAAATCTACATCAAATCAGTATTTGGTGTGACCACCCTTTGCCTTCAAAACAGCATCAATTCTTCCAGGTACACCTGCACACAGTTTTTGAAGGAACTTGGCAGGTAGGTTGGCCCAAACATCTTGGAGAACTAACCACAGTTCTGTGGATTTAGGCAGCCTCAGTTGCTTCTCTCTCTTCATGTTATCCCAGACTCGATGTTGAGATCAGAGCTCTGTGGGGGCCATACCATCACTTCCAGGACTCCTTGTTCTTCTTTACGCTGAAGATAGTTCTTAATGACTTTCACTGTATGTTTGGGGTCGTTGTCATGCTGCAGAATAAATTTGGGGCCAATCAGATGCCTCCCTGATGGTATTGCATGATGGATAAGTATCTGCCTGTACTTCTCAGCATTGAGGAGACCATTAATTCTGACCAAATCCCCAACTCCATTTGCAGAAATGCAGCCCCAAACTTGCAAAGAACCTCCACCATGCTTCACTGTTGCCTGCAGACACTCATTCGTGTACCGCTCTCTAGCCCTCCTCCAACAAACTGCCTTCTGCTACAGCCAAATATTTCAAATTTTGACTCAGTCCAGAGCACCTGCTGCCATTTTTCTGCACCCCAGTTCCTGTGTTTTTGTGCATAGTTGAGTCACTTTCCACGTCGGAGGTATGGCTTTTTGGCCGCAAGTCCCATGAAGGCCACTTCTAACCAGACTTCTCTGGAGAGTAGATGGGAGTACGAGGGTCCCACTGTTTTCTGCCAATTCTGAGCTGATGGCACTGCTGGACATCTTCCGATTGCAAAGGGAAGTAAGCATGGTGTGTTTTTCATCTGCTGCACTAAGTTTCATTGGCCGACCACTGCGTCTACGGTCCTCAACGTTACCTGTTTCTTTGTGCTTCTTCAAAAGAGCTTGGACAGCACATTTCTGCCTGGGAGAAACATTGCTGATGCAGTATAACTACCTTGTGTCTTGCGGCTGTGCTCAGTCTTGCCAAGGTGTATGACTTTTGACAGTAAACTCTCTTCAGCAACCTCACCTTGTCAGCTGAGTTTGGCTGTTCCTCACCCAGTTTTATTCCTCCTACACAGCTGTTTCTGTTTCAGTTAATGATTGTGCTTCAACCTACATATTGAATTGATGATCATTAGCACCTGTTTGGTATAATTGTTTAATCATACACCTGATATGCCTACCAAATCCCTGACTTTGTGCAAGTGTACCTAGAAGAACTGATGCTGTTTTGAAAGCAAAGGGTGGTCACACCAAATATGGATTTGATTTAGATTTTTCTTCTGTTCACTCACTTTGCATTTAGTTAATTGATATATAATTATTTAATCATTTAAATTTATCTAATCATTTACCCAATTGCTTTTCCCCTCACCGCAGAAGATTCCCACATGGCGCAGGACACCCGAAGGTGTATGACTCGCCCTGCGCACTACGTGGCTGCGCTTCTACCAGATGAGCCGCTCAGGGACAATACTTTTTTTATTATTATGTAAAAATGTGTTTGTTCAACCGTTTAAAATAAATAAATAAATAAATAAAATACAAATTGCATGTTGTGGCGCAGCAATTCTCTTCTTTTGACAGATTTTTATTAAAAGATACAGACTTTACTGAAATATAAACCATTTATAATTACAAAAATAAAAATAGCCCTACTCAGCTCTTATGACCTTCACACAAATAGCACAGATCTTAACAAAAGGCAGTACAAGCAGCAACAGCAGAACCAAAAATATCAATTCTATTGATTAACTTGATTTTGAAAAGCTGACCGTCAAAAATGTAGTACAGGCTTACTGAAATATGTTTCCATTATGAACCTTGGAAATATGCTCAACAGCAGGAAAACAGCATTTTTCATGTTTACAAAATAAAACAAATATTCAAGTTAGTGTATGAAAGTGCCTCTGTAGGATTAATCTAGAGAAAGGCTAAGTTTGTTCTCAGACTCCTCGTTAATACCCTCACACCTGCAGCACAAGCAAGGATTTAAACAGACTGATTGAACACAACAGCGAGTGGCGCAGTGGGGAAACCCTGAGAAGTACAGTAGGAGAGCAAGGATGAAAAAACAAAGTTCAACTAAACCTCCAGTGTTACTGTACTGATCCAGCTCACTTCCTCTTTTGCCCGAGGACACTTGGGAGGCAAAGCTTCTAAATACACAAATAAAAGGACCTCTAGTAAAGAAGATTAAGATATTTCAAATCAGAGACTATAAAAACATATTTCAACAAAACCAGTATCAAATGCTGCAGTACCATCTGATCTGACTAGGATACAACCACTCTTACCTGAGGCCAGGACTAATCAACACATTCTTTTGTTTCATGCATCTCAGTAATTAAAAGTGTACAGTGTCATCTAAGGGATTTAAAAAGTTAGAAGCCTTGTGTGCACTGTAGCCTACTGAATGTATTTATTCGGAGATACTTCCTTTAAGAGCATTATATTATATTCCACAAAACAATTATTCACAAAAGAGGCAAAACCACATCTTCCAAAGAGTTTTATAGGCATGTTAAACCTTCATTCAGCAGTAATATCCATGTTACTTTCACTATCTAAACAAAACTGCCAAAAGGCATTCAGTTTCACCTTCTCGAATGTTACTTTTTTTTTTTTTTTTTTTAGCAAAGGAAACGCTTTGAAACAGACAATAAAGTAGCATTCACATATAGTAAGTGCATTGCACAACTCCACGTTTAGCTTATACATAATACATAAAATACAAATCCATCATTGTATGAAGCAGCCTTTCTAACAAGCTATAAAAATAAAGCAAAAACTGATCATTTCATAATAACTTTGTTTATGTCCAGCCCTTCGTGTGTAATGCTTCAGTGTTTTCACAAAAGAGGATGCTCCCTTGGTATGCAGTACTCTACAACATCACTGAATCATGTGCACTGTAATTGTTGCCATGGAGCTGTCGTTGCTTTTCAGCCACCAGTGCGGTTCCCTCCAGGCTCACTACACAACACAGAGGCATCATGTTCCAAACTGGGAAAGTTGAGAAATTATACTAACAGCTATAACTGTAGGGTTACAGAGTTATGTTACACAGTTCATTATAGCAATTTATTTTGTTAACTATTTGTGAAAAGAAAAGTCTAGAGATCTGCCAAGAAGTTTGCCACTAACTGGTAGAAAGGAAGGAGCAGCTTACTCATTATATAACTTACAGTTGTACAATCTGCAGGAAACAGAACAGAAGTATATGTTGACAGCAAACTCTCTCTAAAACTTTCTTTTTGGTTCCACTTCTTTCTCAAAATTAACTGGGGTGAAAAAGGCATTCTTTGAAAACATATATATCTATATAGGGCTCGCAAAATCTCTAGCCCGACGTTCCGGGGCAACCAAAATAAATCTGAAGGACAACGTGTTTTTTTGGCTGCTTGCCCTACATAAACGTAAACGTTTCTTGTGACCAAATCCCACGAGGACTGCCCCATGTAACACCCCTAACAACTCTAGCAAGCCTGTCTAGTCAGGTGACTGTGTCTGCGCACCGAAACAAAGGGTAAAACGGATACTACGACAGCCGAAGTATCTACTTTTATGTTGTAGGCTGTGATTTTTTTAATCGAAGTTAGACTGGAATTATAAGCTACTGTACTCTGCCGTATTCACATTTTGTTATCTTGTTACCTTTATTAAATCGTTAACTTTATTTCCCAATCCAGAAAAAAAAAAAAAAAAACACAAATCGAATATGGTAGTTATTATCACTGACTTAGACTTAGCACATAGCATGTTGACATCGCTTTTTTCATTTCTTTAATGTGATTAATAAAATGTACCGATAATTTTATTTTAAATGTATGGTGCTTGCTTGTAACTTACAGTACAGAGTGCAGCAACAGTCTCGGTCGAGCGTAGATACACTATTTACATCCTCGCTATATATGTCCTTAATTATATGACTAAATAGTGATTTAAAAAATAAATAAATCAAACTGCTGCTGATGTTGGCTCGTACAGCTCTACGCAACCAGAACTGCAAAGCAACTTTTTTTTTTTCTCCCCCAAATAAGGAACCAAGATTTCAATTAACATTTGCAATTGAGACAAAACAAACTTTATTGATGCGCTTTTTTTGGGGGGGGGGGGGGGGGGGGGGGGGGGGGTGTATGTGTATCCGATCCCCAAGGGGCCTATTTAAGCCTTAGGAATTGGAATAGGCCTTAGAGAGACATACGTCCTGTGTAACCCGATGACATTGGGCTAATTTTAATAAGGGTCCGCTTTAACCACAGGGCTGTGGATGTGTAAACATTTAGCTTCAGGTGCCATAATACTGGATGCAGCATGCCACAAATAGGGTACTGTACTTGTAATTCTACTTTTGTTCACAATATCACTGCTATTATTATTATTATTATTGTTATTATTATTTAGTGCTAGTAGTGACAAATACTGTAACAAAGAAAATCAAAGAATAAAACAGTACTAATATTATTATTAATAATTTAGCGAATGCCTTTATCCGAGGTGACTTCCTTAATTTACTCCAGCAGCTTACATTGTTCGTTTTGGATTGTCCTTTTACTGTAGCGAACAAAAGGCTTTGGACCCAGACAGGGTTGTTTATAGTGAGGGTGTACTGTATTAAGTATTTGACTTATATGCTTAATAGACAACACTTGCACATTTTAATATATAATGTGTGCACATTTGTTATTTTATTTTTGTTATTTTTCACCTCCCATGGTGTTCAACATTTAACAGAGGGTATAGAAAAGTCTGGATCAGAATCCAATATCATAGCTTTGTATATTATTTTTTTTAAATAATGCAACACAGTACTCAAATATTGGCCATTTCTTAGATTGTATCTTACTTCTCTTTTGCATACCTGCATTGTCTCTTGCTAGATATGCACCTCCAGATTCTGACAAATACTTCTAGAAAACCAGGAGCAGCTTCTGCTCTGGATCAAAAAGTTGTATCGCTCTGCGGCTGCCCGCCTATGTGGATAACTATCAAAATACTAGTAGAAACTGACTAAAACAAGTCTGGTAAAAACAAATAGAAATCGGGAAAAAGTATATGAAACCTGAGATACTGTACCTGTATTGAGTTCAGTGTACTTTGTACAAATCACAGTCCATAGGTCAATTATGGGCAACTTGACATTTTTTTTGGACAACCAAATGTCAACAATGGACTGCCCATTACCAAAATTTTGCGAGCCCTGATTTTTCTTTATATATATATATGAGATAGTGTTAATATCAAAACCAGTATCAAATCAGCCCAAGGCTATACTGTATATTATAAAACAAGATGTACAGGCTATAAAGTAATTTGAATATAAGAGAGAGAGAGAGAGAGAGAGAGAGAGAGAGAGAGAGAGAGAGAGAGAGACTTGCCAGCAGCAAGACAGATTACTGTACCACATCTATTTGGTCAAGAGACGTTTGACTTATTCTTAACAACCTCAAAACACCTTAGCAATCAGAATGCTGCGTTTTTAAAACAATGGTTACAAAACATTCTTGGCTCCGATTGGCTGCAAACCAGAGCAATACCTACACAGAATTAGTGTTGGTCCCACTTCAGTGTTTCACATTAAACAAGTGCCTTAATCTTATTCCCATAATCAAGCAACAACCTTGAAAGTGCTTTCATTTTGCATATGGTGTCTTACAAGTTCCTCTTACAGTAGCTGCAAGTTCAGTTTACCTTAACCTAGAAATACCTCATGCCAACATTCTCTTACTTACTGTAGACCCGCATTCTCCCAGATCTTCAATTCTAAATACTGTACTGCCACATACCAGGCTTAAACACACAACACTCTCCCCTCCCCAGTGTGAACATCCAATAGCCCTGTTAAAAACACTCTCCCCTCCCCAGTGTGAACATCCAATAGCCCTGTTAAAAACACTCTCCCCTCCCCAGTGTGAACATTCAATAGCCCTGTTAAAAAAGACACAGAATCTTACACACCTAAATAATACAGCACTGTATTTTGCCTTGGTTTAGCTTGCTGTAAAGATGATTTACTGTACATATGGACATCAACAGTACCACCAGGAATATCCTTATAGAAAGAAATGTGTGACTTGGTTCAGTCAGTCTGGTGGTCTGATCTTGAGATGCTTTAATTGTTGCTCTGAACATTGTTGACTGTGTAAACCGTGCATCTTCATTACACTTAGAAGGGGTTGCCAAGGTTTTGTATTGAAAAGACAAAAGGGGAAATAGAGCTCAAACTGAAGTACACACTTCTGTAGATCCCCTCCACTCCCTTCAGATCCAAATGAGTTACTGTTGTAAAAAGGTCTAATATACAGTATATAAGCAGTACAAGTACACTTACACAGGTCCTGTATTAGACATTAAAGAGTTGGGATTCTTGTCCTTGGAGTTTACTCAAAAGGAATACAGCCTTCAGGGTACTCATCCTGTTCAATAGTGTTGTTGCTAAAGGTAATGAAGGAGTCAATGTGCTTAGAACAGCAATCTGGGATACCAGCAAGTTATCAGTAGTCATTGAATTCCAGCACTGCCTCTGGTTAACTGTGCAGCAATAGCCTGTGGCTGTCTTCATATGTTTGTTTGTCAGTAACACCAGCTGTAAAATGGGTACATCCTGACCTAGCTGCTGCAGTTGAGAAGCAATATTATGTTACTTGAGACAATTTTTCTTTTCAGTTAATCCTCATTTATTCTCTTGCAAGCCCAAAGAGAAAACATATAAATGAGCACTGTTCCTGTATTCAAGTACGTGATCAGATGTTTCCATGGCTCTCATAGCTGTATTGCTGTGGTTTTTGTACAAGGTGCTACGGTATCTGTTATACCTGAAGCTTCCAAAAACATGGAAATTTCAAAAATCCACCCATGCAAAACATAAAAGAATGTACCGCTAGGTGAGTCAGATCCCACAGTACTTCAAAAAGACCACCCAATTGGAGTAATGCACTCAAAAGATATGGATAAATTAACCACCTGAACTTGTCGTTTGATTTTTTTTTTAACACTGCAAAAATTTCATTCTAGCAATTAAGATCTACTACCATAGTATACTGTATTTCTGTTCCTGATATCAGTACTGAAGATCAGCAACAGAACAACCAAATTGGCATCCTTTTAATCAAATTTTATTTATGAGGATGAAATAAACGATCACACCTGTTTGAAGAGGCAAGACCCAGCAAGGCTAGAGCTAGGGCATGCAAAGTCTTTGCCAATTCCAGCACCTGTTTCAGAATCACTTCATTTAGAACTAACAAAAGCACAGCAGACAAAGAACTTGTACTACAGTAGGAGTTTCTGAACACACATTACAGCAGTAGTAACAGTGTAGTAAAGTCAATATTTTAAAGCAGAAAATACTTAAGGTACCCCCTCCCCCACCACAAACACTTGACAATGCACATTAAAAAGTAATTTAGCAGTTTATTCAGTCAAGCAAGTCACAGTGTGATCTGATCAAGAGATCTTCCATGCAAAGTGTTTCCATTACTGACAACGACAGGATGCTTCACTCTCGCCAAATTTAAATATTTGGCATGAGCCGTTACCAGCTTAGAGAACTGAACACGGATTAAACACATTGAAGCGGGCTCACCCAGTTGAAGAGTTCTCACAATGCAGTTACCCACTATGCCATAACTCAACAACATAATCCTGCAAAGCAATTTCAAACAAAATGCCCAGGATGTCATCTGTAGAATGTAGCTCTTCAAAGACGCAACAAACCAAGGAAATATATATTTCAGTTCAGTGCAGGAAGGCAGCTTTGCATCTACTGCAATTAAAAGCATTATCTACTGTATTGAAGCAAACTGTCACATTCTTGCTCAGAGAAGAAAGAAAGCGCACTGAAGACAACCCAAGCCATGGATTACAACATTAAGCTAGGACTGTAGTGCACGTACATTTACTGCAAGTTGCAAACAAACTGTTCGATGACCGCGGGCAGTAAAACTTGAACCAACTTGTCCATTTAGACAGTGATCAGCAATCAAGTCAGCTAATACTACTGCAAAGTATAAAAAAAAACTGAAAAAAAACCACACACACAACAATGTAGTCTGGAAGCCCTTTGCTATGTTATCAGCCAAAAACTGTGACTAAGAATTAAAGAGGTATGTCCCACACAGCACATGTGCTCAGCTATAAATAACTGCAGTAGTGTTGTAAGGGAATTCCCTACTTCTGTTCATTATATAGTGCAGAAAGCTGCTAGTGGTACTGTGCAGTAAGCAACACGTTTTAAAACAGTCATACTGCAGGCTCTACTTTATATTTATTTCTGTTTGGTCGGATGTTTCTTTTAAAATACAGGACATGGACATTCAACCAAACTAACAGAACACGGTTCAGAACAATAACAGTAAAGAAAGGAAATAAGGAAAAAAAAAAACACTTGCCGGTATAAACTCCCAAGGTTGGATTTGTGTTCAGTGGGAGAAAGGAAAAGAACTTCACCAGATACTTGACAGACAGACCGCAGTCAGAAAGAAAAATGAACAATGTCTTTATTTTGAATGTATTACTACTCCATTGTACTGTGTCTGTTGTCGCACGAGTGATAATAGTGGTGGTTTGTTTTTTATTATTATTCTTCGCTTTAGTATGCTTTAAGAAACACTGTAGAATATATAAAACACACAAGTAAGAAAATAAATATTTATTTAATTTTGATTTACCTTTAACTATTTAAAGAGAATCATTTTACAAGCCGCATACAAATATTTACCAGTACACCCGATTAGAATAAGTCATTTGAATCATAATTAAGCACAATGCTATTTTCAATTTGCCCAGAAAACCATGGCAACTGATGATTCAAAACTCAATTAAACTAAACTAAACTCAACCTCATGTAAAAAAATTTTTTAGTCGGAATAATATGACATTAAAATTAGGGCTGCAATGAAGGGTCCATTTTGGCTTTCAAAGGTTCAGGAACACATTACCGAAGGAAGATTCGAACATTCAATGGTACTAATTTGCATAATCTACTGGTGACATCACCATAGCTACTTGTTTATATTTGTTTGAAAATCCTATTCAAGGTAATCCATATAAATGGAATAAAACATTCACATGCAGTTTAAAATTACATTATATACAACAGTAATCATGTTTTTATAATTGAAATACAAATAACATTGTTTACTTACACGTAATTGACACTGCTTGCAATATATACAGTAAAATATGAACTTACGCTTGTCAAGTGACCACAGAGATTGGTTGTGCCTCCATGATACATCAACAGTCACTTGCACAATTTGCATTCAACTTTTTTTTTGGTCGTCTGGGTATTTAACAAAAAACAGCAGAGGGGTTTTGAGATATATTCTTCAATACAGTTTACACTATACAACGCTTTGCTATCGAGATGACGAATGAAGAAATTAAAGGATTGCCTCTGGATAACACCAGCTGGAGGGGGCGGAATCCTTCGAATTCCTGGCTACGAACGAACCTTCGAACACAGTCCTAATTAAAAAACTCCTTAGTGCAAACCAATAATGAACTGCAGTAAAACAGTATGTACACTACAGTACTTGATTTGTACATACTGGTCAAATACAATTTACTGATTGTGATGTAGGTGTGTGTTTTGGCTGAGATGGGGTAACAACGCCAGCTCAAGAAATCCAGGTGCGGAATGTGGTCAGATTAAATGCTTAAACGATTGCTGATGTAACCTGGTCACATGCATGGAAGCAGTCTGATCAGCTTGCAAGGTAAATTAAACCTTGTTGTGAAAAACGAAAACATGAGCAGACCCTGGAGGTACTGTGTCCTTCATGGCTGTGTGGGAAATTCAAGCCATTTGTTGCTTCAGTTTGACATGTTTAAAAAGCTTTCTGCATAAATAGGTCATCAGTCTAAATTAAAATTAAATATCTGGACAGTCAGGGTTGGATCTGAGCTCAACTAAGAAAAATTCCCTTTCTTCATCTACTGTATAGCACATAGAACCTCTCCTAGCCAAGACCTAGTCAAACTGTGCACATAGGCTACATACTGTAGTGTTCCAGGCTGTCGTCCTCATCACTCTCTGAGGGGTTACACAGATAAGCTTAAAAGAGACAACTGTACCCTGTATGCAGTGATGACATGGGCCTAATTTTAATAAGGGTCCTCTTTAACCACAGGGCTGTGGATGTGGAAACATTTAGCTTCAGGTGCCATAACCTGACACACATACATACATACATACATATATATATATTATATATATATATATATATATATATATATATATATATATATATATATATATATATCTCATGCAGTTAGTACAGTAAAACTGGATTTATAATTTAGTATGTCTGTTGGTGCTATTGATTAAGTACATACAGTAATTATATTTTATAATGAGCCTAAGTTGTGTGGAATGAGTGCAGCTTTATCCATGTTCAAATAAGAGAGACTGGCAATGTCAGGGAAAAAAACAACAACTTTGTTTTCAAATTAAAATGCCCTTGGCTTGAAGAACACACAATGCTGAAATGTCCAAATGAGCATCAGGTAAAGAACAAAATTAATCTAACAGGTACACTGGAAATATACTGTAGACAAATTGGACTAGAAATAACTTGAACAGCCTTGATGGTTAACAAGTAAATTACAGTAACAAAATCTGGGACTGATACAGTAACTGTACTATGAACCAGCAAATGGACACTTATAGGATCCAGAAGTTCATAACAACAACCTAAATAACAGTAATATTATTATTTCTGACACCTTCACAAACAACTTGGGAGAGTAGAAATTGAGACCATAATCTGAATGTCAATAACAGTAATCACTGGCCATGGCCAGTTTTAGTCAGTAAAGTATAAAGCTTCAGCAAACACCAGGGGCACAGCCCCATGCTGCTGTGCTTTACAGAGTTCATTCATATCCTGAAGAACGGTGTTACAAATGCCAAACTGAAACACAGATTCAACACCACCAGAGCCTGCACCCTGCTGGACAAATTACATATGGTTGAACATTGACTTTTTTCCCTGAAAAGATGTGACAAAAGCAAGGATTTTCTAATCCTCATTTTTTTCTTTCCTTTTTTTTTTTTTAAATTTAGTAGTCGCCAATGGATTTTTTTTCCCTCAATTTGGAATTGCCAACTGTATGTATTAATCTCAGCCCACCATTATAACCCTCTTGCCAACTTCGCGAAACGGTCGCAGACACACACGTTCTCCGAAACGTGCCCTGGCAAGACGCATTTTTTCGCACTCCAGTTAACACAGTGAAGTCATCAGACCTACAGTGCCGGAGGATATCACAGATCAGATTGGCTCCACAGCAGACCTGCAGGCGCCCTGTCGGCCACAGGTGCACGGTGAACCGAGGATTACCCTGCTGACCTCAGCCCTCCCTTCCCGGGTGGCGCTCAACCAATTATGCGTCGCACCCCGGGAACTCCCGGTTAGGGGCTCCACGCATCCTCAACTCCACACTGAGTGCCTTTACTGGATGCAAATTTTAGTGTTGCTAACCTAGTTTGCCATTTACCAGATCTCCATATTTTTTAGATTTAAACACACACACACACACACACACACACTAATTATATATATATAAACTGAAGCGATATTAGTTATTTATTGGACATGCACAATCCATCAAATTGTGAAACTAAATCTCATGGCAGTGTTTATGTATCAGCTAATTTATGTATTTATTTTTCCTGTTGCCCTCCCCAAACAAACAAACAAAAAAAAAAGCCAGGATCACCCTGCTGCAGCAGTGTTCCAGTTAGCCATTATGGTACATGAGAAAAATAGCTGTAAAACGTTGTACATGATTTAAAAAAAAAAAATATATATATATATATATACACACATTATATATATAAAAGTGTGAACATACAGTACATTGAATTTGGTCAGATCTTTTTGTGGGTTGTAGTAATATATAGAGGAAGTCAGAGAAAAAAATGACAAAGTTTGGTGGTGCTTTCATTTGTTTGGTGTGCAAGGTAATGAAACATAAAAAATGGGATTCATGGCAGAATACCAAGGCGAAACCACTGCTCACTAAGAAGAATATGAACGCTCGTCTCAAGTTTGCCAAAAAGCACCTGGGTGATCCTCAACAGTTCTGGAACAATGTTCTATGGACAGATGAGTCAATAGTGGAACTTTTTGGCCAACATTGGGCCCTTTATGTCTTGCAAAAACCAAACACTGCATTCCACAGTAAGAACCATACCAACGATCAAGCATGGTGGTGGTACTGTCATGATTTGGGGATACTTTGCTGCATAAGGACCTGGATGACTTGTCATCATTGAAGGAACCATGAATTCTGCTCTGTATCAGAATTCTACAGGAGAATGTCAGGCCATCCGTCCCTGAGCTGAAGCTGAAGCGCAGCTGGGTCATGCAGCAAGACAATGATCCGAAACACACAAGCAAATCTACATCAGAAAGGTTGAAGAACAAGAAATTTAAAGTTTTGGAATGGCCTAGTCAAAGTCCAGACTTAAACCCCATTGTGATGTTGTGGCAGGACCTGAAACGAGCAGTTTATGCTCAAACCTACAAATGTCACTGAGTTGAAGCAGTTCTGCATGAAGGAGTGGGCCAAAATTCCTCCACGGCACTGCGAGAGACTGATCAATAACTACAGGAAGCGTTTGGTTGCAATTATTGCTGCTAAAGGTGGCGTAACCAGTTATTGAGTCTAAGGGGGCGATTACTTCTTCACACAGGGGCTTTGGGTGTTGCATAACCTTCTTTAATAAATAAATGAAATAAGTATCAACATTTTGTGTTATTTGATCATTCAGGGTCCCTTTTATCTAATATTAGATTTTGGTTAAAGATCTGATGTGTCAAATATGCAAATAATCAGACAGGGGGCAAATACTTTTTCATGGTATTGCACATAAACAACATGTATTTTTATTTAAATTTTAAAAACATTTATTTTTATTTTAAACTACATGTGAATGTTTTATTCCATTTATATGGCTCACTTGTATAATTATATTTGATTGAAAATCCTAACTAGTAGCTATAGTGATGTCATCGGTAAACTATGCAAATTAGTACCATTGAAGGTTTGAACCTTCTTTCAGGATTGTGTTCCAAAGCTTTGAAGGTCAAAATTCACCCTTCGTTGCAGACCTATTACGGTTATACACACAGACAGACATGCACATACAGAGCTAGAGAGTACAAAACAATGTGGATGTTAATTCTACTAAATGATTTTTTTTTTTTTTTTTTTTTAATTTAAAACAAACATGCAACTGTACCAGCAATTTATTTCAACCAGTTTGTACATGAATTGGAAAACAAAAAATGCCAGTCTTTCACAAAAATCTATAGTTGCAAAACAAGGGGACCTACTTATTTGCTTGAATGAGAAATCAGCATAAGGAATTTAAGATTCAGCTTGGAATAAAGATTCAGCTTGGAATAAATCTTCAGCGGTGTTGCAAAAATCTGTCAGGACAATACTTTCTGTATTACCAAAATGATCAATGGCAAAGGAGACACATTGGTTTCCCTTTGCTCTCCACAAAGAAGTCCTTTTCCCAGCTTTGTTGAAATGACCGTGTTTATTGCTCCAAACTTCGGAGTGGTGGGGATCATTTGGTTGCTGGCTCCTCCGATGCTTGTAGGTCTTGACTATGATGGCCACGAGCACTCATTTCTGCCGCCATAGCTGAAGGTTTACTTCGAATGATAAATGTACCCATAATTAAGGATCGAATTCCTGCAATTTCCAGCAAGGATATACTGCTGCCTAGCGACCAGTGACGCGTTCGTCCTAGCTAAGAGTAGTGGAAGAACAGAAATAAATAATTTTTAAATCGATAAATAAAACAATAAACAAACAATGCCCCTGGGCCGCCACAAGAAGCTTTGTGGGCCACCAGTTGCTGACCCCTACTTTATGGTATACCATAAAACATTAACACAAAGCTTTGAAACCTGCTAGTTACAACAGGTTTTCAATATGGCTTTTAAGCACTGTAATACAGAGCCAGTGTTCCCATCAAACAGAAGCAAAGCATATCTTGAGAATGCACTTTCCCATAACTGACCTTGTCCTGTGCAATACTTTAGAAACAGTGTGCCACAAGCAGGCATGAGTCAGCCACAATGCCCAAGAACATTAGACAGTTCCTAGAGGACCCCCTGTACTCCAAGTGCCTGCTAGCCAGTTTTAACACAGGGGAAAGGAGCAGTACACTCGCTCATTACATCTATCCAAGACAGACATGCACACTGTATCATACCCAAATATCTTAACTTGAGCAATTAATCTGCAAACTGTATACAACAAATACATTAATAAAAAGGGAGAGTATGTTCTTAATACATCCCATTAACAGGGCAGCCCTTTTGGTGCATTAAATGGCACACTATGTAGCACAAATGTCATCATGAGCATCTATCTGTTAGAGAAGCTGGCAATCACCCTGCATATGTATGTGTGCGTAGGTTCAGACTTTCTCATAGTGCTATGCCAGCATTACCCAGCACTGGGCTCAAAGGGAACACACAAGGCAGGCAGAAGTGAAAGCTACTTTGATAAATCTCAGAGTACTGACTTATCCCTCTGACTTATCAATAAAAGGAACCTACTCAAGCATGCATATGAGAAGCACGTGTGTTTTTTGATTTTTTTTTTTTTGGGGGTGGGGGGGTGGGTGTCTGTAATACAAATGTGACATTTACATAAATATAGCAGCTTTCTTTTCCAGCCCAAGCCAGTCTTGTGTATAATGTGTGCGTCAATTTTGAACTGTGGTACAATAAAAACTGTTTTCTGCCTTTGGCAGCTCTTAACATGGCCAAGGCTAGCCAAATGGCACCAAGTTCTTAGAAATGGGGGAGGAATTTATCCTTAAATGTGTATCCAGGTGATAAAAAGAACAGGGTTCTAGTAGAGAGAATAGGACAGTAGTCATAGAAATATAGCCTACTACTATTACCCAAAGATGCAAAGTCACTGAGGCGTTACACTTTACAATTAAACTAAACTTGGTCACATACAGAAGTGACAACTGTCCCATATTCAGTCCCTCAGAGTCCCTTTACAATATCAAGCAGATATTTGCACATTCCATAACTATACATGATTATAAATAACAAATATAACCGTTTCCCTCCAAAAGAAAAAACGCTTATTCGAGTTTAGTGCACACAATAAATAAAAAACACATTTCTAAAATATCATCCAAAAGCACTTTAACAAGGCAAGTGTGTACTGTATACAATACCCACGCACATACAGCACTCTTTCCTTTGGCAGCACACACACACTCTGGGTTTTAATGCCTGGAAGACAATATTAAAAGCTCACCTACATACAGCTTCACTACCCTTCAAGTGCCCCAAAAAGAGAGAGCTCTCCAGATATTATAAGAGCTACTAAATGTACTGGTATATTATATTACTGTGCGGTAAACAGTATTTCCCCTCATCAGTAAAATTGCAAAAATTGAGATAAAGGACCTAGTCTGTATAAATGTTTATACTCTAACTGAGAATAACCAAGTGAGAAATCTCTATGAAATGCAAAATGAAATAAAGAGGCTAGGTTATGCTCCCAAGCACAAAAAAAAAAAAGTAAAATCACTCATTTCAGCATGTTACCATTGTACATGAAGAGGCTGAAGTACTTTAACATATGTATGCAAATATCTGGGAATGCTGGAACACTAAAAATCAGAACTGTATTTACTATATTATATTATATTTAAGACTATAAGGAGTGAAAAAAATGATTGGGGATACAATTGAAAGACAATGATTTAAATACTGCCTCTAATGGATTGCAGTGATACTCTGGTCATGGTGACAACTTGCTGCAAAGTTGCTGTAAAACTAGAAAATTCAAGTGTCTGCACAAATCAAGTCACAATGTGTGGAGGTTAACTTTTAAAAAAAAAAATGCTTTGCTGTCACCTAAGTGTGGGTAGAAAGTAGATTTTTAAAAAAATATTTTGCTTCATGTATATGTATGAAGATAACATCCCTTGTTTCTAGTTTATGTTTTAAAAACTGCACTAAGAGAAAACAATATATTGGGCAGGGTGGGTTACAGCAATTAACAAACGCATTTTCTATTAAGCCTAACTATTTTGTCCTGTTCAAAAGGCTTGAGTAGCGAGTCCAGTAATTAGGCTAATTTTTGTGTCAATAGCCTATACCCTCACCTCTTTCACATTTGTAACATCTACAAAACACAGGATCTCAATTTTATAAGTGGAATATTTTCAGATATCACAACTCTCGTCAACAAATAATTATGCAGCTGGCGAACTTCAAGGATTTCCCCAGGCTGCAACCTTTTGACCTAGTGGCCTTGAGTCAAGTGTTCTGTAGTTACCTTACTGAACTACAATATGCGCATAATTACGTATCAACAGCCCAAGAGAGATATTTTGTGTCGCAGGGCTTAAATGACCTGGTGCAACAAAATATTTTAATAAACAAACCACCTTTCAGGCCATTTTCACTAGACAAAAACATGCTTTCTAAACTACTGAAAAAGCAATCCTGAAAATGACCCCTAATCAAGCCTTACTTTGCCACTTTGAAAACAGGGTTTAGGCTCAACATTTGTGGCAGTGCCAATATAAAGCAGGTCAAGTTCATACAGAAATATGATGGTGGTCTAAAAGGGCACTGCAGCAATTCAACCTCCACTGCTATGCTGTAAAAGTTCCACTCACTTTTTTTGCCTCTTACTGTGTTTTTATCAGTTTCATATCCTTTCAGAAAAGAATATTATCTCCACAACAGAAGTTAAAAGATACTTATTTCATGCAGTAACATGGAAGCTTTGGAAAATGAGAATACACCTCTAACACTCTCAAACATTTGAACATTTGGGTTCATAAAGTGAAAACTTGATTAATTCAAAATGGGATTTTTTTTTTCAAAACCTATTATAACAAAACATTTAGTTTTGTAAATAGAGCCCATTATGATAGTAGTGGGAAAGTTGTTGTGCCTCACCTCCTAAAAGCAAAGTCTGGTCTCTACTACTGGAAAAGATAACATGTACATATTTTGTATATCTCATCCTATTGCTATTAGAGTAAGTGGCTATCACCCACAGTACCGCCAGCAGAAAACATGTGATACTGTTGTCTAAAACGTTAGCCATGTGGCGAACTGGGAATCCCAATGCGACGAACTGCATTTTTGTTTAGTAAATAAAATATGACTAAGGAATAGGAATGTGATCTCAATACTCATTCGCAGTATGTATGCATGTGTACTTTGGCCGTTTTGTGCATTTGTTGTTAAAAATGATGAGATGAAAAGAAGTGCATGCAGGTGTTTTTGATCACTGTGTGTTCTTTACTTCCCTGGTATTGGTTATCTGCCAAAATGGCGTATACATTTACATACACGACTTGAGCGAGGCAAGGCGAGCAACACAAAAGGTATAATACCCTTACTATGTATTTCTATGCGAGTGCCAGCCTCTGAAGAGGCAGTGTAGAAATATGAGGCATTTTATTTGCTTTTCGTGTTGCTCGCCTCGCTTGCTCAAATTGTATGGGTAAAAAACCTCCCAAAATGGGTGAAAATGCAGGATTTCAGCAACTTGGAGATGCTTGTTATTTGCTGGCCTTGTTTTCTTCTGCTGGCCTGGAGCAGTTATTCCAATTGGTTGAGTTGACCACAACTGACAGCTCCCTTCTCCATGTAATATTGCTGGTGTTTCCGTGGTGATGAAATCTGGCATTTTCACTCTGGTTTATGCGTCAGTATTCTCAGTAATCACTTTGATGAAGTCAAAAGTACCGTTCAAACTGTTGGACACAAACACAGAAACTGCACTAACATGTGCACGTCTGACAAACTCATGCCAGAATTGTAAACTTTGGTGAAAGAGAAAGACTGCAAAGTTTCAAACTGAATGGTGGTAGATGTTTGGTAAGTAAATATACATTTAAAAAAAAAATACATGCTTGTGTTGTTGTTTGTTGATTTTACCACTAACCTGTGTTGTCTCTGTTTGAACACCAGGTTTGTGTTATATTGAAGTACATTTACCTGTATTGTGTAAGTGTATGAAGGTGTGTCCTACTAATATTAGTGCATGTGGCTAATCAAGGTCACTATAGCCACACCTGTGGCTACTCAGTGATTTCTATTGGACAACACTGCTGTACAAAATATTTTTGGAAGTTTTGTAGTAACCATTTCAAATGGCACACCTGAATGAAGTATAGTGCTTTTCATATTGAAAACACTTCTCTCAGCACCTTTAAAGGCTATAATGCTTCAGCAGTAAACCACAAGAAAAAAAAAAAAAACCTGATGAAGACAACAAGCCTAAAACACTGCACCTGCCTGACTGCTTTATGCAAACAAAGTCAAATAGTCAAGCTACAGTATAAAAACTGTCAGCTTAAAATCTTTTTTCATTTAAACAGTTTAAATGTATGTGATCCACAAGAAGCACCTACAAATTTTGGTGTCACACAGTTTTTTGGGGGGTTTAAGAGCAAGACTAGTACTTAAAATAGACCCAGGTTCAAGTTCTAACTGCATATTATTTATAGGTAATGAAGAGAATTCAAACAAAGCTTTAGTAGAATGTCCCACATAAAACAAACATTTTTATATTATTATTTCAAAAAGTTATTTAGCTAGTTTTATCACAATTGGACAAGGGGTTCTCTGTAAAATAAATATATATATATATATATATATATATATATATATATATATATATATATATATATATATATATATATGAAATAAAAACATCCACTATCCCGCCATTGCTGGGGATATGCATATAGTACAACAAGTAGGGCAAACCAGCTAAAGTCACACTACACAGACAGAAAAACAATGTAAATTTTGTTTTACAAACACTCAAGCAATGGCAGTTTAACGCTGAATTAAAAGGCCACCTATTCAAATTATGTTAATGCTCTGCTGTACTACCTGCAAGTCAAATTAGAGATGTAACAAGGATCATATCCCAGTTGCAGTTGGCAGGGTCGCTTCTGTTCCACATTTGTAGCTCAAGTGAGAGGGGGTGTGGAAATGTGGATTTCCTCAACAAAGTAGACATTGGATAGCAGGTCATGAATATATTATCACTGGCATGATGCTTGACAAGGGAGACTCTAGGAAAGCTGGTGTCTACAATTCACAGTATCTCGAGGAATTACTGCACAAGCCTCACAATGCTTACAAAATGGACCCTGACAAATCTAATTTAAGTTAAAACTATAGCAACTGTGGAATTCCTTTACATGTTGTCTGCAATAAATGTATAGTGAAATCCTAATCTAACCATAAGAGAATTCCTGGCTCAAATGATGCTTTTTCAGACCAACATATTTAACCATAATAGACCACTAGGGGGGGGGGGAGCTTTTTGCAAAAACAAATGTCTTTAAATTGTGTCAGAGGAAACACTTGTTTGGTATGTCTGTTAAATGACTAACAACAGCAATAACAAGTGAAACTCTCAAATGTGTCAATTTTAAAGATGAAACATTAAACATTTCAGATAATTCACACATGGGGGGGGGGGGGGGGGGGGGGGGGGGAGGGGCCTAAATTACTGCAGCAAAACGTTACATGTTTATTATTCTGCCTTGTAGTGGAAACCATATTATTACATGCAAGATCATGAGGAGGGCATTGTGGGTATGGATTTCTAACAGCAGCTTTTGAGAGTACACAGAGAAACTAAATAATGTTCCCTCGTTATGCTGTGAATGCTACCCTTATACTGCTGAAGTCACTTTAGGACACTAATCACAGTGATGAAACTGGAATGCCTACAACAGCATGCTTGTTGTGACCCACAGTATCAGAAAATGCTGTCCCTTGCTGTACTGTAGGTACAAGATGGATTTCATTAAAACATTGTGAAAGTTTGCAGATTCTGTACCCTTCATTCAGGTATGCCAGTTGAATTGAATTGTACAGTTAACACTAGCAATAAACATTTACTTGTTTAGATAAGTTGTATGATGGTTTAGCTTTAGTCTATATAGCTATATAGATATCAGCTAGTATATATATCTATATATATAATATATATATATATATATATATATAATTTTGCAACAAAAAAATGCCTGTTCAAACCCTCTGTGCTGATATCAAAGAGGGGGTAGTAGTGGAGTTGTTAATGTCTGGCTGTCAAGTCTAAATATTTACCAGTTACGGGCATTCACATTCTTTGTCTGTATTAATCACATTGCACCTCAAGTGGGCAGAACTATAAACAGCTTCATCTGATAATTTTGGAGGGAAAAAAACAAAAAAAGGCCTGTCATAACACTGTTTTCCTGAAAAGCTGTAAGTAAAACAAATATCCTCCTTCTTCACAGAGCTCTTAATTCTTGCAGTTTGATTTTGCAATCCTGGTGCTGTTTTAATGCCACACACTTTAAAACTGCACCAATGTAAACAAAGTACATTGGCAACCAAAATGCTATCAAACACTGCACATCCTTTACACATGCAGCAGCAAAGGCCAGTAATTACATTGGCTTAGCTCTTACTGAATTCAAAAAGGACACAGAGCATTTTCATTTGCTAAAATTAAACAAAAAAAAAAAATCTACCCAGATGTATAATATTGAAAAATAAACTGGTAACAAAATTCCAGGTTTTAAAAGATGCATCTTATTGACTTGTCTTAAGCAAACATTATGCGCCCAATACCATAAAAGTACATGCTGTATGCTGCTAATTGTTTAAACCTGTGCCAGAAATGTACATCTAATCACAATTATAGTACTGCAGTCAAACATAAATGATTAAGTGATTGGTTAAATAAAAAAAATATATATATAATGTTGTTTTGTTTTTTTTGTTTTTTTAAATCAACTGTATATTGGGCGTGGAGGACCCCTTTACTGACAAGAACCAGAACAAAACCTTCAGAAATCCCAACGTAAAAAAAAGTAAAAGCTTTAATTACAGCAGTAAATGCTTTAGATAACAAGGACAATTTCTGCTCTAAATGCCTTAGTTTTTATTTTATGTATATACATCCTTAAAAGAACCCAGTATAACAAAAGCTTTCACTATGTTCTGCTACTGACAATTTGTAGTTGACAGAAACCAAAACTATGGGTCACACGCCTGTAGAAACACAGCTAGCAACGTTTATATACTTTAATACCGAACTTTTGACCAATAGGTTAAAACAGGTTTTACAAAAGTCTCACGTGTTATTTAAGTCACTCCCAATCATGTCAACAGTAAACACATTCACCACATGCATCTGTTTTAAATAAGACTGCACTTAAATTTTGTATTCGAGAAAAAAAAAGAAAAAATAAATAAATCAAGATATAACTTACCGAAGGTAATACTGTTTTAAAATAAAATCAGCGTTGGAGCAACTCCTAGGGAAATTAAAATCTTCTACAAGTTCACCCCACTGATTCTTGTCAGAGACCTGCAAAAAAAAAACAAACAAAAACAAAAAAAAAAACATGTTTTTGTTTAAGCTAAAGCACTTCAGAAAGCATCACTACATTATTATTATTGTTGTTATTTTGAAGAACGACGACTTTACGATCTGATGTACATAAAAAATATATATATATCTATATTATATATATATATATATATATATATATATATATATATATATATAGATATATATATCTCCATTCCATATATCAAAAAACATTTGTTTTAAACCAGTTGTTGTCTGTGGTGTTCATGTATGTTTTCTGCATTTTTTCAGTTATTATTATTTTCCCCCATATAAAACAATAGAACCCCCCTCCCTCTTGCTACGCGAATCTAACTAAAATAACGGACACTGCTCCACGGATACTGTGTGGCTACCCAGTGATCATCCACATAATCGATACTTCAATCTGCCCCGATTCGGGAGTATTTTTATATTTCTGTGGGTATCAATAAAAATAGGCCTGTCTGGGGCCTACATTTTTTCTTCAACCATGCCCAAGATGGCTATTCCTACATGGCTTTCTTTGTGTTTTTTTCTGGTTAAAATCAAGACAGGAGAGCCCTTCCCCGGTGTGAGGAGCATTTCCTAGCCCATGCTCTGTGCCGATTATCGATGTTAAACATGCCCGCTAATTTTGAGTTGCACTAAAACTGCACTCAGACTCTAAAGAGAGCAGAGCGGAGCAGCTGAAACTGACTTTCAATACAAACCCAATACACTCTAGTAGACACAAAACACTCACCTAACCAGCACAAGGCCAACACCAAACCAGCCTTTTTATATCACCGTCTTAGACCCAGCGAAAAAAGCTTCAATGAGCCACATTCTCCTTTATCCGTTTCCCCGAGGTCCAAGGAAGAGTTATATTGAAAGCTGAGAGTGGGAAATCCAAATATAAACTTCCACTCACCTTTGCAAATCCACCTAAAGTAGTGACTCTGGTGTACAGAGCGTGAAGATCCAACTCTCTTCCACCCACTACTGGGATCTTCTTAAACGGCGATCTGAAATGAAAAAACGTCAAATTAGTACAGGATTGCCTTTCTTGAACCTTTTGGGTATATTTATCTATCGTTGTATTGTTTTAAGGGTATATTTTGGTGGTTTTAAAGCCGCCCCTTCTCACCCTTTGCTCCGATGGAACTGCCGCAGCTCATCCAGGAAAGCCAGTCCTTTCCTTCGCTGATCAGGTTGATTTTTCCCCGTCGAATTTGCCATTTTTTTAAATATTAAAAATCAGTTAAAACCCCACTCATTCGCTTCCTAAGACACTAAGGATCCCATACTCCGCCGGCGCTCAGTCATTGACGAGAAAGCTGAGTGTTTTAAAAAGTTAAAGAAATAAGAAAAAGAAGAGTGATAATAACGACTGTATACACACACACAAAACACAAGACCCGATGTTGCTCTTTTAACTTCCACCAAGCAATCCGAATTACGACCGATTTTGACAGCAAATAAAAATTGGCATTGTTCTCTATGGTAAATTAATTGTTTTGGTTGCTATTGTGCTCAATTTGGAGTGGTAGGACAGTGTGTTACAGACGCGGCTCCATGCAATCTCACACACTGTAAGCGGCAACGGGATCCAATTCTCAGACAAAAAGATCCTAAAGCTGAGCGCCACGCAGCGACCTCTATTTGCTACAGTGGTATTGCACTATCCAAGCGGTTATTAGAACAATAGACAATGTTTTCAGCTAAGGGCTCATCTGAAACTTCCCAAACCCATAAAAACAGAACACAATATTTAACCTGTGTGGGGGATGGGATTGTATTATTTTATTGAAGCCTGAACAGGTATAACATTTCGTACGTTTAATAGCCACTGGTCTACTGTAACATCATCATCATCATCATAATAATAATAATAATAATAATAATAAATAATAATAATAATAATAATAATAATATACTAGGATATAGTATATATGATTTTAAAAATCTGAGGTAAATAAAATAAACTGGTGGACTTTTGTTATTCAGAAAATACATTATTTTATTATTATATTATTATTATATATTATATTATCTTATATTAATGTCGTGTTATTAATGTCGTGGTCCAGCATTATTATATAATAATTATATATATAATAAGTAATAATTATTATAACATATTAATTATTATAATAACATAAGGAAAGTAGTTTACATAAGGAAAGTCATTTTAGGAGATATAGCGCAGTATTATCGCCGTCCATAATTGTGTCATAATTTCAGCCCACGCTGAATTTACATACAGTATCTTATTGCAGCTTTAAGGACAGGTACGTCTTTCTTCTGTTTCTTAAATAATAACAAATATATATTGTGTGCAATAACCCTCCTACGTCCTGGTCTGCTTATTGCTGGCTATATGAATCGCCATCTGGTAATTGATACTGTGTGTTCTGAATCTAAATGATTACTGGGTATCTTGATGCAGCCTGCAACAATTGGTTTGCTCTGGACTACCAGCAACGTTTTGAGTGATACACTGCACATGGGGGCAGGCAGTACAATGCTATGCAAGTGCTTTGGTATTTTTTCTGTATTTTGAAGTAGCCTATTGTATACTGTAAGTTAATAAAAGATCCATTTAGTTTTACACATTAAAAAAAAGACTTATATTTCCTGTATGTTTCCAATTGATAAAAGTGGTAATGACCATGGCTCGGAACTGCAGCAATGTGACCCGTCGTAATCTCATTCCACACACTAGCATAGGAATAGGCTTTGTGCTGACGAAGAGGTTACTAATCAATCTAGGCTGATTTATGTATACCCCGTGGTAATGTACAATAGCTAACACCAGAGGCTCAAGCGCCGTCACTGACCCGTTTATGTAAACATGCAAACCACTTAACTGGTTTGTGGGGGGGGTAAAGACAAACAAATAACTGATGGATAAATCAGATAATTGATAGATCAGCATCACCAATTCTTAAAAACAAAAAATATACATTTTCCCTCAATTTATATGTCTAGTAAATTTACTTTTAGCAAAGAGCTATTTCCAAATGTTAGAGTATGTGCGGATGTACCTGTGAGAAAATTGAAAATTGTGCACAATCCCTTTTCATAACAGCCAGGCGCATAACTCCTAGAAGGGGTCACAATATTCAACCATTACACGTACCCCTAACGCCTCGGCGCTCTCACAAAATGGCGGCGCCCACTGATAAGAAGACCCCATTTTGTAGAGGTTTCTGTAGGGGAAAACCATTTCAGATGATTACAAATAAATACATTTATTAACAGATAATACATCGTTTTTCGAACGCGGTCGTGAGGTATACATTTTTTTAAATGTCTTAAACAAATTATCAGAGTGCCACACGAACTGGAAACAAGTGCCGCTGGTGCTGTGGAAGGACGATGTGGTGTAACAGGCTTTAGATTTACGCACACTCAAAAATATACCGTTGTATCCTTTTTAATTCAGTAAACGCGCTTTGTCGTGGTTACTATTTTGTTATATACCTTGTAATACAAGTTAATAAAAAAAAATCATACCGAACTGGTTTGTTGTGATAAATATTTATTTTGTATTGTTTCATGCACGTGTTTCCGGTATCCCTGTATGTCTGAAATTCAGCAAATGAATACATTGCACACCTGTATTTTTCTGACAGCGTTATTTTTTATTTAGCAACGAAATGTAACATGACAGTTTTTGCTGTTTGCCAACTTTAAAGTTAAGCTACGTACTGCTTCGCACTCCATTTCTGTGAAAAGCGGAAGCTATATATAATTTACACACTTGTCAAACCATTATTACATTCCATAAATTGGTTGCCAACTACTGAATCCTGCAATTCTCAACGCATTTCCTACGTCACTTAAGGGAATACATATACTGACCTAACAAAAAAATCAATTTCCCGATGTTCCCCCTCCAGAATTTAAATATTTTTTTACTGGGTTTATAGGTAAACTGTGTATAGTACTGTACTGTATTACGGACTAAGAATTGGGATTCAGTAAAGCAAATGGTCACAATGCACCACCCTGTGGAAGAAAAAAAGTTATGCTGGTCTGTTGTGTAGACAATATTTCAAACCAAAATGAACGTGGTCTCGTATTTCGCCCTTACTCCTATCAGCAATTTAACTCTCCATACAAAATATATCATTCTAGTGTTATATTTGTACAATTGTTGTATACCTCATTTATCATGACAGGCTCTGTGATGCAACCATATACCCATCAGCAGCATGTAGACAGAAGTTATTTTCAGGCATCAGACATAAAAAGTATATCGTAAGTGTAGAGGAGTCAAAGTAAAAGATTTTACAGTGAAACATAAATAACACAGTTACCTGAAAAAATAAGCAGATATTGTTAAATGTATATTGTTAAACTCTATTGTGGTTATAAGTAGATTTGTCAAGCTAGTGTTGAATTGCAAAATGAAATATACACATAACTAGTTATGTGCATCTGAACTTGTATTATGGTACATGTTTATATTAAATTTGCATGTTTCACAAATAAAATCTTTTGAAAGGATGCGTTATTTCAGCAAGAATAATTTTATTTGAAAATAAATTACAAAGCAGTGCAGAACAGAAAAAAGTCTTATTTTAAATGCATATCAAAACACAGAAACTGTAAGCCAAAACATATTTGATGTGTAGTAAATGTTGTATTTTGACATTGCCAGAATCACTGAAAATGCAACATAGAACAAAAAATATCTGTAGATGGGCACTTTTTAAATAAGGCAAGTACCTTTAAATGTTGTTAATTTACTTAATGGAGCTATTTTAAAACCACATCATTTAACAACTTTTCTTCTGGTCATGTAATTGTGTTCTAAGTATGTGTATATTATTACAAAATGTAATGGGTAAACAAAACAAATGTATACATAGAAAAACACCTATAAGTTAAACTCTAGAATGCACATGATTATTTCTGTAGGTGTTAAAAACAAACAAATTCAAAGTAGTAATTTGTTCCAGGTAGGCCAGTCACTAATGACTAGATTCTGGACAAGATTAACATAATTGACTTTTTCTGTCATTAACGCTTTAGAAATCATTTTCATTATAAAACCAAATTGGATTGGAACAATTAATTGATTTGTAAATGATCACTGTTGGAAAATAATGCCAGAGAGGTAGTCAAGATAACAGAGAAAAAAAAAAAGACAAAAAACCCCCCCAAAAGAAACAAACAAACAAAAAAACTGCTTTATATTGTAGCTCCACACGAACTGGGGCTATTACACATTCGTACAAATCAATTAACTTCAACTGTCTCAGGCTTGTCTTTCTGAACAGTGTAGTTCCTCATTTGTGTTAGTGATATTAATATATATTTTTAAATGCCACACGTTAAATTCATTTGTACAGTTTTTTGTAATTTTGTCTGTTAGTTTATCACCAATTTAAAATTGTTCAGTGTGTGTACAAAATGAAATGAGGCATCTGAACACATTTGATAATGTGTTAAAGTTTTTTTTAATTCATTTTTTCTTTTGTCCCCTTACTGTTTGATGATGTTTGTAACCAATTGAGTGAGTTCATGGCAGTTACTCAGGTAAAAGCACCTTAACACAGTATCTGGGTAATAACAAAAAGAAGCCCTCAGAATGATTGCTAGCATCATTAAAAGGTAAGGAGATTGGAAAAAAAAAATACAAAAAAATGTATTTTGAAGCCAGCTAGCTCTTTAAATGTCCCTTTCTTACAGTAATGTAATACAGTGGCATTATTTAAATCTAGAAGGTGGAGACTCTTGTTATCCACAAGCAGCAACGTGATCTTCGCACAGTCTTAACCCTGCCCTGAAGGTACCATCCACTTAGAGGGTGAGTCCGCATTATACTGTAGTTTAGTCCTTGAACTCTAAAGAGACTTCTGCAAAGGTGACTATTGTTGCATGTTGTGCTTCTGGGGGTAGAGACCACCTAGATGAATTTGACACACCCAATAGCCTTTCTGTGTGATTGACGATCCACGAGCCTTTGAGCCTCATTGTTATGAATGTTTTAATTAAGTTATTAATTAAATTATTCCACATGTGTATAAAATGGAGAGCCAGTAACATAGGACAGGTGAAGCATGGTCAGTATGGTAATAATATATTAATTATTGAGAAAGATACTGTAGTGGCATATAACCATGTTACATTTTCAGTCATGTAACGGCAGGTGAACATCAGGCAAGTAGATGCAAGACTCACAAGCTTCATATACAGCCAGACTTCCTTCTCTCCAGCCACATTCTCACTTAACTGGCCTGCCTGTCTGATGGAGAGGCCTTAACAGTAACTGCAGTGTTTTATTCTCCCATAATACATAAATGCACACTGCCTGGCTGGTACCTGTGCCTAATATAAGGCTGGACCATAGTTTGCACTAATCACAGTCTTTACATGGTATAGACCCCACAAGGTTTATGGAAGGTGTCTCCTGGGATTTTAATTCAGTCCAATCATTCATTAATATTTCAGACTTGACAAGACTCAACCAGTCCTTTTTCCTCTGTCTGTCACTAACTGTTTGCAGCCACAGCTATCTTGTGACCATCCTTCATTTTGCCATTGGTGGTGCACGCTGATGACCAATGTCTGGGATCAGCCTACCAGCATGACTGCCCTTGCTACTTAGCAACAGTTTGACTTGTACCCAGTGTTATGCCACTTTCAGATGCTGTTTGATCTTTGCCTTTTCTCATTCCTAGTAGACTCTTTGCAACTGTGCTGTTGCCAATTTGCATTTCTAATTCTTGCCAAATCCAATCAGTAGACTGGTTCTAAGAATAGAACCCATTATCCCTAATTTTTATTATGTTTTCCTATCTGTCGATTATCTTAAATGTGATGCAAACTTTGTAAATCTGTTTTATAAAACGCTTATGACAAGGAACATTTTTTTAAAATTTTAACCATGCCTTCTCCTGAAAAAGGTTTAAAAGTTCTGTATTTTGCATTTTTTGAACAACTAATACTGGTTTAAAAATTGGATTCCTTAAATCAAACAGTAAATCCCAAACTGGGATGCCAATATATAATAATAACAACAATATTTTCAGGTGTAGTTCTGTTGGGATCTGTTGCAGGTACCCAAATTATGCTGCTGACTAGCTGTGCTGTCAGCTTCTTTGACAAGCACAATTCCTGCAAAAAAAAAAAAAAAAAAAAGTGACACTATGATAAAATGTTATTTACAGTTGATTAAAAAAAACATTATGAAAGTATTTCTTAATATTGAAAATCGGAATTCAAGTTAAAAAAATGTTCTGTTCACCTGAATAATTTCACTGAATCACACAATCGTTAGAGATCTCACAACATGAGTACCCTCCAGTGGCAGTCTGTGTTATTGCACACTACAACTATTTCTCACAGCCTGCGTTAGGTGGGGGTGTCACTTTCATATGGGGAGTGTGCAAATCACTATGGGCTTTTTAACCCCGTCCCTGCCATAAAACAAATATTTTTAGATTGCAAGCCCCCCCTGTCCTGCTACCTGCTACATCCGTTACACTATATATATATATATATATATATATATATATATATATATATATATATATATATATATATATATATAATATATATATATATATATATATATATATATATATATATATGTGTGTGTGTGTGTATATATATATATATATATAAAAAACCACTAGAACACTGCCTCTTTTACTTTTTGGAGATTCAAAGCTAATCATCAGGTTGCAATCATCTTTTTAAAATACTATTTATACAGCTATCTTTAGTTATAAGTGCTAGTTGGAAAACTTTAGAAGATCATCATGATAGAGAATATAAATCAGTAAACAAATCTAAACAATGAAACAAGTCATGTTGAAAATATTGATAATTATAGGACTTAAAATAGTCTCATGATAGTTAAATAATCACTTGTTTTATTCAACATTTTATCAAATCAAGTTTTTGCTTACCACAAAAGTTCACAAATCTTTTGTGGCAAAAGTTTTGCTTTTGTGGATGAGGAAAAAAAGTAACACGAAATAGATGGCTACAGTTATTTACTTCATCAATTTTTTTAACAAAACTCAAAAAACGCGAATGGAAAAGTATTCAAAAGATTTAAAAAGTTTGTCAGAGTTCTCAAAGCTGCTTTACCAGTCAGTCATTATCCCAAACGAGCTATCTGTCTCTTTAATTGCCTTGTCAGCTGTGCAGCAGACCTGAGACAAATACATTTATATTTGAGATTGAATTTATAAATTTCAAATATTTTGTCTGTACTCAAATATTTATTTGAAAATATTTAAATATTTTGTCTCCTGTGGCAGGATAGCACAGTGGCCCCAGATTTTATCAACAGGAAAGAGACTCAGAGACAAGGAAGCTGTCATTTAGCACTAGAGTGCACATTTATTAATCCCACAAGGGGACAACATTACAATAAAACAAACAGGAACAAATAAACAGGGCACAACAACCAAAAATTAGATTCAAACAGAAAGACTAAACAGTTGTAGGCTTTCCTCCTCCAGGTAGTCACAACACACATCAAAACTCCTGTTTCCCAAACAACCTCTTTCCCCCCTTTTATACAGGTGACCATTTCCCAATTAGCACTCAATTACCTAATTGGGGACTGACCTGTGATTGTTGGCAGGGACAGATTTAACCACATCCCTGCCAACTTTATATTCCCCCACCCACTATTTACATTTAGCCCTGTCACACTCCAAACGAATAATTATTTGAAATTATCGGTCAAACTTTTTAAATAATTTTCAAATTGTATACAAACATCACTTTCAAACTTAAGTAAATCTCCTTGGAACCCTATAATCAAACAAGTAATGTATCAATAACCTGGTTTAACAGAGTAATTATCAAATGGTAACATAATGGTTTAACTCTTCATTTTATATTTTAAACTCAGTATTTATACCGGGTCTGGTGTGCAGCCTACATGTTTCTTCAGATTTAGCTGAGATTCATATAGCCATTTCTGGGTTAAGTAGTTTTCACGTTTCATCTGCTGTTTCACAACTGCTGGGACATCAGGAATTATGTATGACAGGATAAATTTAGCAAAGTACACAACATGCTGAAATGACAAAAAACAGAGACTCTCATTGGCATATCCTCACTGAGTCACACATGTATGAATATTAGACTTTGTTTGGTTAGCTCCTAAACATTCACTCACAATTAGTGAATTAGTGCATTCTCAAACTGAACAGTTTATTTGCAAGATGCAAAGGCACAAAAACATCCTAAAATGTTCACATTCAGGTCAACTCTCCAGATGCCTGCCCATTATCTGCCAACTATATGGAGCTCCCATAAACCTTTGGGGGTCACTGGACACTACAAGTCAACAGTAATGCAACAAGCAAACAGTTAAGCAAGTCAGCCATATACAACAGGGCTTGTTACAAAGGAGAAGGAGCCCAGATCAACACGTTTTGAATAGACATAGTTGATAAATATTGGGGTAGAGGCAACTACATTTTCTGCCAGCACAAGCTGGAATACATGTTGTGGTTTAATCAATGAATTAACAAATAACTTTAAAGCTGCTTTTTGTATACAAAAGTCCACCATGAAAATGCGCTAGTTCATGAAAAGTAGGCCTGTGTTTCAGGTCTTAATGTGTCTAAGAATGACCTCAATGCTGCACAGGGTTTCTGATTGGTGGAAGGGTTTACGGTGCTGTTATTAATATAGACTACAGCCTGATTAGCATGGGAACAGGTGGATTCTGAATTTTTACAGACATCGGGACCTTCTGTAAAATGTCAAACTCAAGTGTCCGGTGTCTTTTTACTCCTGTGTGAATCGATCATGTCAGTGTTATGTTAGAATTGATGTAGCATTTCCAGGGTATTCGCCTCAATCCACTACCAGCCTTTACAATAAACCATAATATAATATTAAAATTGGTAAGATCTGTCCTGAGGTTCTCCAGTTCAGTAAAACACTACGATTGGGCATAACCCAATTGAGGACAGGCGAAAATACAAAACATAATTGACATAAAAAATGGTGCATTTAAAGATGTGTGTGGAAATACATATCACTCAAAGGATGAAATGGTTTTTCTAGCCTTTGGAAAAGAAGGTTCAGCTAAATAAGTTATTTACATCCTGTTCATTGTTTACAAATCATGCATAAAGTGCCTTATCTGGCCACAACATCGCATTTAATTTTTAATTTAGACTTTCCTTGATGAAAACTAGACGTCCTCTGCTTTTGACAAACTCTGAGGACATTCTAGTCCCGTGCTAATCATGCTTAAGATGAGTGAACAGAAAGCTCAACACCTACTTACCGTAAGCAGTATAATGAAAGCCAGTTTGGCAGCAATCACGTGCCAGTAGTAAATGCTGTACTCATATTGTCGGGGGTGTCCAGGGGGGTATCTGAAATCCCTATACCTGTAAACAATCACAACGGTTTACAGCAGATTGTATTAGATTTTTATTAAACTTTTCTTATCTAACATTAAATTAACTCCACTTATACAGTCATTGTTTTGCATTCTACTTGGACAACAGCTAAGACCCAACCCATCCCTAATATTCAGGAAAGACCGCTGCTAGGATGGAAAAAAGACTCACATTGCATAGCAGTTTGCTCCCTTCCTGTTGTTATTACAAGTTTAATACGTCACACCTGAGCTTGGTATCGATACCCTGTGGCTAAGCAAAATCATAGTAAAACTTGGAATGGGTGAAACTGCTATGCAGCAGGAGTCTTATTTCCAGACCTGCACTAGATGGAGATAACATATTTTTCTTTATTCCTGTCACTCCAAAAAGTCAAAAACATTTATGTGAAATGCTGTTCAGAAAGGTGAAGCTGTGAATTATAATTGCAATACACAACGGTGACTATTTAAATTAATTAGAATATTTTACTATCATGTTTGCTAGACTAAAAATCAATATAGAGGGATTTTACAAGGCCTTTTACTAATTTGCATTAGTTTTGTAAAGTTTTGTCAATTACAATGATGTTTTTGCACCATTCAGATGAAATTACACTAATACAACTTTGTAGTAAATAACTATGTGAACGTAACGGTCCAGGCTTTCCCCTAAGCAAATGATATAATTTGCATTTGGTAAAATATGATTGACAAGCAAAATTTAATTAACCTTTTACTGAGGAAAAAACTAAAGTGATTTTTCAGGAGATACTAACCTACAGGTGGTATCTCTCTCAGGGTCGAACCACACAGGGTTTTGCAATGGCTTGCTACGATGGGAAAAGTCAGAGATGTTGAAGATGGAGAGAGTGTTGTTGATGTAGCCTTTCATAGTGTGATTTCCATAATCCCCATATGGATACACAGAGAAAGCCCAATAGTAGACCAATCGAGGGATCATGTCAGAGGTGAAAGCAATGATCATGGCCTGTTAGAACACAGAGGATTTCATTGTTATGCAGATCCGTGAACACAGGAAGACAACAGGACCGATCACTCGCCTCTTGTTTCACAGGGAATTGAAGCCTTGCTTTTCTTTTTAGGATTAAGCCAGTGTGGGTTTTTATCCAGGCTAGAATTATATTGATCTGTACTGACATTTATCCCTGACATGGGGGGATTTAACAAATATTCTTTTGACTAATCAATGGGTGTCTGCATCAAAGTCACCACATTCCAACAAGTTCTAATTTGTGTCTACTTATGACAAGAAAAGTAGATGCAATCTGAATTAGCACATTGCTCCCGTTGCTAGAAAGGTTACTTGCGTTTGTCACCACGGCAAGAATTGCTACTCCTTGAAGGATTGGCTGCCAGGATCCGATATCTTGTGCCTTCTCTGGCACTACCCGCCGAAACTGGGTGGTGATTTTCCAGGCATCTACTCTGATTTCAAACAGGTTGTTGACAAGTGCCAAAAGAGGAGCCAGAGGAAAGGAGGCCGCAAACAAGGTAACAAAACCAAACTGGATAACTATAACACAAAAACACATCGTTAGTGATTGCTTCTGAACCGCAAATGTTATACAGTTCAGTGGCTTATTTTGTTTGGGTGAATAACTTTATATGTCCAAATGTGTCACAACTCACGCAGTGGGTAAATTGAGAAAGCATAGATGGAAATAAAAGTAAACAAAAAATTATGAATGCACTGAATCGTTTGTGGAAAAAAAGAAAAGTAAACAAGGCGATTAAAACTTCATGCTTGTTTCCAGTTAGGCTTACATTTCAATTGGATGGTTGCTTGTACAGCTAGCGCTTACCCATTTCAAGGTATTCATAAAACAATCCTAGCTTTCCCAAAGGCTGTAGCTGGTAATCTTGCTCCCATCGCGGGGTAACCTTTTCAGAGGCTTTTGTGGTACAGCGGCCTATGAGATTCTTTATCCACCTACAAAGTGTAAAACCACATTGATTTCTATTCCTTGTTATATTGGTAATAGAACGGTTTATTGCAGGGGTTTTCAACCTTTTTTTGAAACTATACCCTTTCTGTTGGAAAGTTTTAGCTAAAGTTTTCACTCACTGAATGGTACCACAGTTCTAATAAAAGGCAGAATAATCTGGTTAACACATTTCTTTATTCCCATTTATTTAATATATAATTTTACACAACAGTCTGGGACTGACAAACTGCTGACAAAACCAAACAATAGGCTTCATTCTTAAAAATTAATTACATGTCTTTGGATGCAAAGAATTAAAAGGTAGTATTTAGGAATCTTTGGAAAGACTCGTATTCGCTTTCTATTGGGCAAAGTCATTATAAATAATACAAAATAGTCCGTAAATGTTTATCACGTTGCTATGTAATTACCATCTCAGCATAATTGTGTGCCGTTTAAAATGTTTACAGTACTAAAAACATTCATCTCAAGATAAAACTAGAAGTAATTATGAACAATAACACAAATGCGAAGCAGGAAACTTAAACAAAAAAATAAAACTACTTTCCAACATAACCCTATTTGGGTTCAGTGGGAGAAACAAGGTATACTGTATATAAGAAACACAGGATATATAAAATAACATATGGGTAAAAAAACATACGAGTACTAATTATCATCACAATAACATATGTTTCATGTTGGTTTTGGTCTGGTAATGCAAAACTAACTGGCATATTATTGTGTGTTAATATATTGTTGTATTTATATACAGTACATAATCTACTCATATTTTAACATTGCAATTCTATTTTCTGAAAAAAAAAGAAAAAAGATGATCTTTTCTGTTAATTTTACAGATTTTTAACTGTACTATGGTTTCTGAATGAAACTCATATAGTCCACATCTACTGTTTCTACCTCAAATCCACCTATTAATACTAACTGTATACTTACGGCATGAGTACTTCTTGGATGTTATTCCAGACTGCTTTGCCACCCATTATAATTGTCAGCTGAGTTGTTAGCTCAATAAGGCAGCCTCCTGGATCACACTGTATTTTGTAGAGAACAGAAGAATCATATAACTTCAGCCAGTTTTCATAATAATTAGATTTTTCTCACACAAAACCAGCAAAGGGAGCTGTTTAACTGTCGTATTCAAGCAAAACACATGTTATTGTAAAAAAAACTGGATGTCACGGAAGTTTTTACAACTAAACTGTGACAAAACTGAAGTAATGCTGCTAGGTACTTCTTGCCAGCTAGGTAAAACTAATGCCCTAAATTTATCTATTGATGGCACCAGGCTTGAGTTAACATCTAAAATGAAAAATCTGGGTGTGATGTTTGATCCTGGGTTAACTTTTGAACCGCATATACTGAACACTATCAAGGTTTCTTTTTTCACCTCAGAAATATAGCTAGTCTGCGACCTATGCTCTCGCAATCTGCGGCAGAAAAACTAGTCCACGCGTTTGTGTTCTCCAGAATTGGTTACTGTAATGCCCTGTTCGCTGGTGTCTCAAATTGCATCCTTGCCAGACTGCAATATGTCCAGAACTCTGCAGCCTGAATTATGTAGAGGTCTTGCACCAGAGATCATATCACTCCTGTTTTAGAGGCCTTGCATTGGCTGCCTGTTAGGTTCCGAGTCGATTTTAAAATTCTACTGCTTACCTATAAAGCTCTTCATGGGCTGGCCCTGCTTTATTGAGCTGATCTTTTATCATTTTATACTCCTACCCGCAACCTCCGCTCACACGATCTTAGATTGCTGAGTGTCCCTTGTGCTCACCTACGCACTATGGGTGACAGGGCATTTAGCTGCTATGCCCCTAAATTGTGGAACTCTCTTCCTATAGAGATTAGGGACTCTGCTACTTTGAGGGTGTTTTGATGACTTGTTGAATTTTCTTTTGTTGTTAAATGCTTTTAAGGGTGCTATATAAAATAAAGTTTTATTATTATTATTATTATTATTATTATTATTATTATTATTATTATGCTAAATAGGAATGTGGCAGTTAAAGAGCCTACCCATTTTTGTTCACAAAATCTAAATTTCTGGACTGTATCTGACTTTTTTGGAATCCCTGTTCCTATGAATCACGTTTACAGACAGATTAATCTTATTAAAGGACAGGTGGCATGCTGTCTGTGTGCTAAAGGATACAGGTTGCTTCACTTACTGCATATTCAGTCATTACTCTGTGCATGTTAGATACCACAGCATTCATCTGTTTAGCTCACCTCCTCATTCCGGTATTTTCCAAGCCAATACACTGGATCCCCAGGATAACCAACAATCTTGCCTTTGAAAAAGGCAATGTAGAAGCAAGAGGAATAGTAGTTGACGAATTGGAAAAGAAACATCTTCAAGGTCAGGCTGTTCTCATAATCAGTCTTCGTTCTGGGTAATTCTGGAATACAAACACAAAGAAAAAACAATTTAAGAAGTCTGTCACAAACATTTAAACACTCACATCACTTCCCCTTACTTAAAAACAAATACAAATCTCCAGGTCTTGGTTGAGCAAACTGGCCAGTTTCTCCATCCCCCCAGAATGCAAGTGATCAGAGTCTATACACTGTATCCTCTTTTCTGTAGACATTACACATCACATGACACCAGATATATCTTTAGAGCAGTACTAGGCATGGTTCTTTCAGTCCGTTCAAAACCAGGACTGTCTCAACCAGCTCCAAAATCACTCAACTTAACAACTAGGTTCAATTAAACAGTTTAATACCTGGTTGGAACAAGGCCATGGACTGCTGCAAAGCTCTTTTACATTTGTATGATTTTTCAGAAAACAAAAATTCCAATGAAGTTACCAAATCAGAAAAAAGTTACTTTTAATTTGGGGCTTGTAATGAAACTGCCTCCGGCCTCTGGACTCAGGGGTTCCATTATTACCTTGCAACACGCCACAGCAATGCCATTGAACCGTAATTAAATCTAATGTTAACATTGATGTTTTTGTCAGTGAAGCAACAGAATATTTTTTCTTACCAAAATCAGTGATCCAGATTGCCACTTTGTCGTACACTGTATTTAGTATCATTATAATTACTAAGCTGATGATGGAAGCTGTTACTGAAGTCGCCATCTGGGGTGTCACGTACTCTCTGAATGGTTCTAGCAGACAAATAGAGAATGCAAAGAACACTGCCAGACGATACACTATAACCCCAACTACTGAAGCAATGACCAGTACAACCTAAAAACACAAGAGAAAAAAATCATTTTAGTTTAAAAAATGAAATTACAATCAGATTGAAGGTTACTATCGTAAACTCTAAAATAAATAAATAAATAAATAAATAAAAATAAATAAAAACATGGTATTTTGGGGCAACTTAGCAAGTATGCCCAAAAAATAGAATATGCTTTCTAGAACAAAGTGTGGGTCTGAAAATGAATATTTCATATCTGGGTGTGACATCACTTAGAAATGGGGAGATCAGCTTGAAGTAAATCAAGACAACTTAACCTCAAGTTGTCATATTCCAGATATTGATGTACTTGTATAAATAAAGGCATGTTGGTTAACCAAGATTATTAGCACTGGTAATGTTATAACTGGCTTCCCTTTTCTTCTGTTCAAAATCTTGAGTTTTTTGTCTGCATTTTATGCTTCTGCTTGGAGTATACAGATATTTCTGAAAAGCTGCTGCTTCATTTCTGTCACTGCATTTGTTGTCATTTAAACTCACTCCACTCCTGCTGCTTTCAGGACATGTGACCTACAGCAAAGTTACCAGGATGCAGTTGATATAGTTTTGTGTTTGAAATATTTGCATATCCTGAACAGAAAACAAACATGTGACGCACCGAAAGATTCTCAGCACAATAAAAGGAGGCACAGTTTTAATGCTCAAGCTAACAAGAGGTAAGAAAATGGATTCTTCAATAAAATAACTTGACGTTACCCAGAACAGGACTGTACAAATGCCACAGGACACTCTCATACACTTCCCACAGTTTGAATAAGGCACGGGTTCAATGTCCTAAAAAACAAAAACAGTTATTTCTTTCTTTGAGAAAGTAAAACTTAGACACTATCTAGCCACTTTATTAAGACCAGTCTATCCAATTGGATTTGGCATCGCCCTGGAGTGGGGCCTGCTCTCCTGGTATACCTGAGTCTCTTGATTACTGCACATTAAGTCCACCCAGCAATGCTGCACTTGCACCCTGATGGCGATGACTACTTTAAAAAAAATAATGCACCCATTCAGAATTCCAGAATTGTGCGCATTATTAAAGACTAATAATGAGACAACTTCCAAAACCTTGTGGAGTCTATCTCATGTGATCAGAGCAAACAATGTCCTGATAAAGTATCCAGGCAGTGTGTTTACAACAAAATCTAGAGACGAAAAAGAAAACCAAGACGTCCTCACAGGTTTACTTGCAAGGCCAGAGTGCTACCCTTGACACCAGCTACCAGGTAGGGGGAACTCATTACAATCTACTACTCCTTGTGATCTCATATTTCTGTGTAGTTTAATGTCATTTACATTTGAGTTGTAGGTCTAACAGTAATCAAGAGAGAAAAATGATCCTGCCCTCAACTTTGACCACTCAGGTACATATAACCTGCACAGATAAACATTATACCAATATAAACAGATGTCAGCTTCAGAAGTGTCAGATTTTCTGGCACATACATAAGTAGTAAAAAAATAAAAATAAATAAAATAAAGCATAAAGGGTTTCTAATACAGTGGATTGATTCCTGGCGTGCCTAACAGAAATATGAACACATTGCACTCTCAATGAGCAATTGTCATGTCACAGGAGGAAAGGTTGCAGTAGTACCCACAATAAAAGAGCGCTTGGATTCCAACGAGGTTTCCACAGTGTTTATGAGCATGTCAGGATGCATTCCCTTATGAAACCTGCAGCATGTCTGATCACCTCCCTCACCTGTGTGACTGGGTTCACTCTTTCATGAATGCATTTTGCTTCATATTCCGGACGGGGCTGTTCCTCTTGCTCTAAAAATGTAGCCGTGTCCCACTCATATTCTAGCTCTGCCTGATAACGTTTCCAGAACTCCAGGAACAAAGTAACTGTGGAAACAAGGAGGATATAGAAAATCTTTGCATACAACAATGAATCAATTAACTGATTATTGACAGGTACTGCTTTTATTTTGGGAGCCGCAATTAAACGCTAATTGAATTTGAAGGCATTCATTGTGAGACTTCTTTTGCTTCTTGCTTTTTAATAGTAACATTTTCTCAATTCATATATTATATTACAATGTATAATAACATACACAGGCATGTTTTCAATTGGATTTGAAGTCTTCAGTGAAGAGTATGAATTGTTGGTTCTTTCTTTTAAATAGAAAAGCTTTCTCAATGCATTGATTATTACCTGTCCGACATTCAATTAGGAAAGTGGTTGTCAATCAATAAGTTGTTCTATTTAAGCAATACTTTGCAGTGGTTGCAATGCTTTGCAGTGGTTAACTGACAGTTTCAATTGAGTGTCCTGATAGAACAGCTAATGATAAGCAATGATGTGTATCTACAAGCAACAATTTTGCACAAGCAATGGCAGTGCATGTTTCGACTAATACCTTCATTAACACTTACGGTTGGTTTGACCGCAGAATTTATGATTGGGTTTTTGAAGATATGGATGATATGTTTAAATGATGCAATGAATATAAAGATGGACAAACTTACTGTCGAAAAAAGGAAAAACTCACCCCAAACTGCCATGAACACTGCAAATACTAATGTACCAAAATTGTCGAATATGCAGAGTTTCTGAAATACAAATAAAACAATTTCAAATGCTGCTAAAAGTTTCCATGCTTTTAAAATGCAATCTATATAATAGCTCTAACACATTGTGTGTACGGTGTCTCTTATTCTGAATCCTCAGTTTGGGTGAGAACCATACAGCAAAATCCTAATTATTATCTGAAATGCATGTTTACCTGCCTGAGTCACCCAGGACAATTTAATAACAAGATATTCCAGCTGATTAACCAACTCAATGACACTCACATAATGAAACCTACCTTAGATGACTCACAGGTACTATTGAGTCTCCAATAAGTGCATTCCCTGTCACACTGAGGACACATGATAATGCTGCCTCCAATTTGGGGATCACACACCTCCTTGCTTTGATAGAAACATATCATATTTTAGTAAGTAAATGATAAAAGGATAAATATTTATTCACTGACATTTAAAAAATAAATAAACTATATCCTGGACATTGGCGGGAACTGGAACACGCTGTCATTGATGTCGATCCAGAGCATCCCAAACATGCTCAATGGGTGACATGTCTGGTGAGTATGCAAGCCATGGAAGAACTGGGACATTTTCAGCTTCCAGGAATTGTGTACAGATCCTTGCGACATGGGGCCGTGCATTATCATGCTGAAACATGAAGTGATGGGAGCGGATGAACAGCATGACAATGGGCCTCAGGATCTCGTCACGGTATCTCTGTGCATTCAAATTGCCATCGATAAAATGCAATTGTGTTCATTGTCCGTAGCTTATGCCTGCCCATACCATAAGCCCACCGCCACCATGGGGCACTCTGTTCACAACGTTGACCTTTTATTGTCCCCAGCACAAGGTGCACCTGTGTAATGATCATGCTGTTTAATCAGCTTCTTGATATGCCACACCTGTTATCTATTATCATATCTATCACCTATTATGGATTATCTTGGCAAAGGAGAAATGCTCACTAACAGGGATGTAAACAAATTTGTGCACAACATTTGAGAGAAATAAGATTTTTGTGCATATGGAAAATTTCTGGGATCTTTTATTTTAGCTCATTAAACATGGGACCAACACTTTACATGTTGTGTTTACATTTTTGTTCAGAGTATATATAATTTCCCCATTCCTTGGATATTTGAGACTCTGCACCTACATACCTCCATGTGCTTGCTTCCTTAGTTTGGTATCCAAAGATAAAGCAGCCCAATCCCACCACTGCTGCAAATGCCAACATTTCTGTGTAGAAGGCAAGCCATGCAAAATAGATACCAACCTTTTCTCCATAATACTTTCTGTGTGAGAAGCAAAAACAGGCTTCAATTTATTAGAAATAAATATTTACATTGACAATTGTAATACTGAACTGCTTTGTCCTCTGTGTTATCAGTTACCAGATTTTAAAGCATGTGTGGTGCCATAGAGTCCTGCTTTTTTGTAACATGACTGGAGGATGGTGAAATATTCACTGAAGAACATTGCCAAAAAATGCCAAATGTGATGTAAAAAGTACAGATGGATGCATTTTCATTTCCCTTTTTGGAAAGCTTACCACACAGGACTGAAAATGCTAAAAACGTAACTGTGGAAGAATTCCACAATGAAATGCATTGAGGGCTTGGAAGCAAATTTAAAGCTACATACTCTTCCTTCTTTTACCTTATCAGATCCAGAGGCTGCAATTTATAAAAGCTCCTAGGGTGAGCCCATTCTTTGTACAAGAGGTACCTTTCATTGGGGCGTTTTTGGTTTTCTGACTTTACATTGAATCGGCACTGTAAAGAGTAAATACAGTATGACTGTCAGCTAGAAACAAAAACATTCACTACAAAGACCTGAAGACAGAGATCAACTCATAAATACTTTCATTAGCACGCCCACAGTTGGCTGAATGATAGATACAAGGTGAGTCAGTAACACAAAGGACATTAATAACACATTACTGGTTTCTGTATCATGAAACGTGGGCTTTTGCGTAAATACATGAGCTCTCTCACAGATTATTTGTTATGCATTCTTGAAATGTATTTTGTAATTAAAAACAAGATTGCTTGTATATTACTTGAAATAATAATCAAACTGAACTTACATCATGCAGTGGATATGCTGCCTTGTACACCCCACGGTCCAAAAGCTTGGTGATTCCAAATTCCCCTTCATTCTTCTCATAATATGCCCGAGTAAGGATAAAGCTTGCCTAAGAAATAAAAAAAAAAAATGACATTTTAAATACTTTGATTGATTGAGACATCAAAGTGCTTTGAGATGTACCACATTAAAAGCACTATATAAAATAAAGATTATTATTATTATTATTATTATTATTATTATTATTATTATTATTATTATTATTATTATTAACTAGTGTGATCACATTAAAAACAAATAAACAAAAATGCAACTAACCATTGTCGAGAGTGCAATTTGTATTTCAATAAAACACCTCAACACATCCCTAGATTTTGATTCTCACTATATTATGTTCTAAACAATCTCCTTGCTATTTTTCTGCACAATTGAGCAAGAATGTAAATATGGAATTTTAGGTTTGTTTACATACTGTCAATTGTGTAAGGCTGAGATAAAAGTGCTTTAAAATCAGTGGAAAATGTGCATATTTATCAAGAGCCGCCGCCTGAGTGCCCACCACAAGCGACGGAGGGCTCCGTACTGTTGCCACTGCTAGCTGCACATCCGGAGGAGTCAGCTTTTCCACTGTCAGATTGCCCAGTGCTGCTGCCAGGTGTACCACGGTCGGCACTGCTGCTACCGGTTTTTCCACCCTCTGTGAGGGAGCCCTGATGGTGTAAGAGTCACTCGGCCTTAGGGGGTAGAAAGGAAGTTAAACGGGCACCCCCTTACAGAAGCGCAAGGGTCATCAGAGAGGTTAATCGGGTGCCTCTGACTAAAGACCCAGGATCACCCCGCCAACCCACCCACCAGAATCCGGAGAGGAGAAACACCGGACATGAGGGGAGGGGGGTTTGTGTTTTAGCTGGGGAGGTGACCGATTACGGCCATATGCTTCATTGTGCCCTGCTGACTTTTTGGGGACAAAAAGAGGCTAAGGTGGGTGTAATGTAGCGATTCGTGTAATGTTTGTGTACTGTGTTCCTACTGTTTCTATTGTGGTTGTGTACTGTAATTCCTGCTGTATTGTGTTCCCTTCCTGCTCTGTATTTCCTGCTGTTTGCTTGTATAGCCCTGTCTCTGTGACTGTGTGCAATTGTAAACTCTGTGTCTGTGTCTCCTCTGTAATTGGCTGTTGTTTGTCTGTGCCCATTGGTCCTGGTGTGCGGCTGAGGACCAATGGGATGTGTGTAAGCTCTGGCACCTGATTAGTATAAGGGGCGGAGCTACATTATAAAAGGCGCTGCGCCGCCAATTGTGTTGTTGATGTTCTGAAATCAGCTTGCTGTATTTAAGTCCTGTACTGTTTCTTGTATTGCTGGTCCTTTCTACCTGCCTGCGAAATGCTGCAGTATGCTTAAATTGTGTCTATTTACTTATATCGAGTGATTGATGAGTTTGGTACTGTCTGCATTTAAATGTAATATCAATATTTAAATTATATCTGGTTTCTGTTTTTTGGGTTTTATTTCTGAGAAATATACCTGCCTTTAAATATGATTTTTGGTGACAAAACATTTAAACAAGATGACTTCTTACTACTGCAGCGAATAATAACGTGAGGAATAAAATGACTTACTTTGCATTTTAAGCAGTGTTCTTATAATGCGATATACATAATTAATCATAACAGTTATTTGTTTCATTTGAAGAGTTTAGCAAGGGTGCTGTCTTTGTTTTATGAAACAGACGGTTTAGTGTTGTAGCTACAACCTCCAAGTAGTGAGGGTAAAACGATTATCCCTGTGGTTTTAGGAATGCAGAGGTAAAAGCTTGTTATGTCATTATCATTTTTCCATGCTTAGATTAAGAAATTGATATGGTTTAATGACGCTAATTATACCGTTAAAGGCAGACAGAGTGCTCAAAAATAAAACCTGAAAACCAGAAACCCTAAATATCCGTTCTGGTTAATTAAGAAGCATTTGACTTTTGCATTTGAAGTAAGTGGGATACTTCAGGGTCTCTCTCAGTGATTGACACTGGTATTTGAGTTGAGGGTTGTGTCGAATTCACAGGGCTGCGGTTTGCAAGGAGCCTCGCTGCTGGCCAATCGCATTAATAACGTAGTCACATGCATATTCATGAGTATAAAGTCAGAACTCAAATCAGACAGAATCAAATCGACTGATCAGATGAAAAACTCGAGCTGCCACCCCTCGTTATGATGTTCTTATAACACACGCAGCTAAACTCTCTTGTCAACCAGCCCAAGGTCATTTCATTGCAAGGTTTGTCTGAATAAACATGATATCAACACATTGAATTAATATCACACAAAACGTTATTTATGCATGCACTTTTATCTTCTCAGCAACTGGATAATGACATTATTGTTCAAATTTAAGTTTGATAGATTAGGATTTAAAACTAAGCATAGCGTCAACAACAAATATTCCGACATTGCTATATTTCTTATTTTCTTGTAATCTTTTATATTGAATTGGAATGTTGCAAAGAAAAAGCTACTTATTTGCACTGTAGAAAACCACACAGGTCATGCAAATTTAGAAGCTCAGGTACTCAATTCTATAATAATACTTAATTTAGATTAAAAAAAAAAAAACTGTTAACTAAGGTTTTGTATTTAAATATACAATATGAAAATGTCCTCATATCTTTTTGTTCATTTATAGAAACTTTAGTAGTGAGGGGGAGGGGTGTGCAAAGGCAAGTGCCTCTCTGATGTTTTATGGCTAGCTATGGCCCTGTATATATATTTTTTTTTTTTTTACTGTAATCACTTACAATTCTGCTTCGCATAGATGGGGTAAAGAATTGTTCCAGGTCCTTGTAGAAATGTGATTTTCTTTCCTTCTCAAATGGAGCAGTGAAGTATTCAGTTTCTGGATGAATTAAATCCTCACTGGGACTGAAGAGCTTGGTAAAACAGTTGAAAGCTGAGGCCTTGCTCTTTAAATCATTGAGCTGTATCGGCAGCTTGATGTGCACCACCTCAGCATATTTGTACAGGACGTCCCAGGGAGTGTGACATTTAACAAACACAACCTTCTCATTCAAAACCTGGAATAAAGAGCACATGAACAGTAAAGCAAACCGGCAAAATCATTTTCTCCAAAAATAACTAGTTTTCCAGCCAGCGAATTAGAAGGACATGTCCTTGTGTAACCTACTGATTGTAGACATAGACAACAGACATAGCAACCATAAGAAGGCTGTTGGGATCACAACTGTCTAAATAATAAAAATGAACCTGCAGCTGGTTTTTCACTGAACTATCAGTGCCTATCGGTTTCCATTAGGTTACACATGACTGAAACAATATCAAATGCCTCGTTTCCACTGCCTTTCCCCAGGTATAGATGAGCTGGATGGTCTGGGCGAAGTGTAGCTGGAGGGTGTTTCCACTGACACGCAGCTATACTTTAACTACACCTGAGGCAGTACAGTTTTGTATCTCATACCCAACGGGGCCAAACTGCTAAAGAGACAAACTATATTGAAGAATGGCGGCTGTTTCCCACCACTTTTCTCTTACTTCGTGATGATCATTAATAAGACTGCTGACAGCTGTGTAAAGACCAAGAATAAAAACAGCCACAAATGTTTGTTCAGCTTTGTCTATCTTTGCTTGTTTGCATATATTCAATCAATCCCACAATTCAAAGTGACCTTTTACTGTCACACTATGACCTTTACTGCCGCACTACTACTTCCTCAGTCAACAACACCTGACAAAATTACACTTACACTAGACCTCGCCCAGACCACCCTGCTCAGCTATACCTGGAAAAAGGCTGTGGAAATGAGGCATAACATTTGCTGATCTCATTGAAATGATGAATACAGCCCAGTCCAGGAAAACTAGTCCTATATTTCCTGGTGAAATGCCTCTCCTGTCATAGGGATTCACAGGTGATTGGCATGCTGAGAGGTGATATGAGTTTTTGTCAAGTGCCGACATTTGCAACTTACAGACTTTGTTGCTTCCAGTTCTAAGCCCATGTTCATCAAACTAGCTTCAAAATACTGTCTTTGTCTCTGTTTAGAGGGAAATAAAAAACATGACAGTTAGACAGCTGTGACAGTACACAAAGAAATAAACACTACAACATGTGTCAGATATATACTTGCTAGCTTCTTGATACACAACACATTGAAACCCCATTGTCAGTAGAGGTTGAGTCGGCACACACTGCACTGCTCCCTCACCAGATGCATCTGTGATTCATTTAGTTCTATATTTACTACCCTATAGTACCACCGAAATAAATACATATTTAAAGAGTAACTTAAAATGTGAGTTTAATTGAGTCTTTATTTTACTGAGTTCCATTGCTCCGATATTGAGTAATTTTTCTCTTTTACTGTCTTTACTTGGATCTCAACTTTGAACCTACCATACCTGGAGATCCTAAATGCCAGCACTGAACTGATTTAATCATTCCCAGGATCCCGTCGACCCCTCGGCCCACTGCAAACGAGCGTCTTAACCACTCCTCAGTGTATCACACAACACTGCCTGTTCCACTCCTCAGTGTATCACACAACACTGCCCATTCCACTCCTCAGTGTATCACACAACACTGCCTGTTACACTCCTCAGTGTATCACACAACACTGCCTGTTACACTCAGTGTATCACACAACACTGCCCGTTCCACTCCTCAGTGTATCACACAACACTGCCTGTTACACTCCTCAGTGTATCACACAACACTGCCTGTTACACTCCTCAGTGTATCACACAACACTGCCTGTTACACTTCTCAGTGTATCACACAACACTGCCTGTTACACTCCTCAGTGTATCAACACTGCACAGTGTATCACACACTGCCTGTTACACTTCAGTGTATCACACAACACTGCCCGTTACACTCCTCAGTGTATCACACAACACTGCCTGTTACACTTCTCAGTGTATCACACAACACTGCCTGTTACACTCCTCAGTGTATCACACAACACTGCCCGTTACAGTGGCAAGCTTAAAACAAGCTCAAAGAAACATATAAAGAATATGATGATAACAAAACATTGGAGCAACATAACTCAGAACCACCTAGAATGAATGCAAGATTGAAAGGACATATAAACAACCAATTCAAATGATCCTTGAAGCTACTCGCTCTTTAAAATGCTATTCCTCTTGAATGGGCAGTTGTTTCCAAAGAATAGTGTCATTATTCCAATTATCACAACCTACTATATAAAGAGACACCACTCTTTTACAACATTGAAAGGTGTTTAATAAGCATTTCCAACCTGTGAGTATAAGATTTAAAACAAGGTGGCACAGAAGTTGTTATACAAATACAAGGTGGAGAAAATAAATAAAAATGGGTTAAGAGGATGTTGTAAATAGTACAATACGGAACACAAACAGAATCTGCCTTGTCTGGCAGCTGTCCTTTTGTCATTATTAGTGAGTGATGCAGAATAATAAATTAAAAAAAAAAAAAACAGGTCAACATTGGAGGCTAGCAGTGAACAATGCCTTTCCCAGGTAAAACTGGTTTTATCTGCCAGTAGTTTTAAAAGAAAACAAACAATGGGCATAGTTGCATATAAGCTATATTGAAAAAATAAATAAAAATACATTCCTGCCGCAACTGTAACTACAATGTTACAGCTATCAAAATCATGAAAAAGATCACCATGTAAAAATGTACATGTACAAATGTGGAGATTATGGAGAGACAGGCATCTTCTTATATCCCTACATGCTCATGCTCTCAATATTGTGATAAATAATCTTATTTTTAGTGTATCAATGCATAAAACTACATGTCATACGTCATACTATATTCTTGTCATCAGGGATATACATCCCCAGCTCCCAAAAAACAATTTCATTTAAGTCATAGGAGCTAGTTTGAACATCCAAGAAAGTTTATTACAAAACAGAAGTCATAAAGACCTGAATTCATTGTGGTTGATGCGTTTCAACACACTGCTGTGAAGACACAGATGTGTTGAAACTAAGTGACCATAGAGGCATGTCTGTTTTTTTTCTGTTTACCTGTGGAAAGGTGGAAAGCAAACAAAACAGAATGAGCTAAAGGTTCAATAAAAACGGGAATATAAAATGACGTAAACATCTAATTTTCAAATAAGCAAACGGAGAACATGTTCCCAATTGCCATACATTGTGCGTTTTAATATTATCACACAGACTCTCTTACCTTTCGTCTCTGAAACTGGCGACTTTCATAGACCTCATCTTCATAGACCAAAACAAAATCAATCCGTCTCTCATCATCGTTAAAAAATAAGGAACCCGAATCACTGTTAAACTCCACCTGTTCATAAAGCAGAATTTCTTTAGGGTCAGGGTCATTTTCACATTCATACTCTTCTTCCATAATATTGTACATGGCTGGGGATCAAGGATTGCTTTGGAAAGTTGAAGGTAATTCATATAACAGGTAAAACCCAGTGTCAGAGCAGGATCTGATACTGGAAAAGGAAATAAGCTTTATCCACACAACAATCAAGGCATCTAAATGCAAATAGTATATTGTATATAGACCACACCTCTGACAACAAATAGGAACTATCCAAACAAATCGCCCAGCTATTACTAAACATTGGTGAAGAATAATAGACAAACACTTTAAAGTGCAGTAACATTTATTTAAATAAACATATAGTAGATAAAAATACTACGATCCATTGTATACGATATTACAAAAAGAAACAGAGGTACTGTACTAACATAATGTTTACATGGAAAGACATATACTAATGTATTAAAAGTGGAGGCTAATTAAATCCTAATAGCCTTAAATAATACAAACTTTTATTTTATGTATATTGATTTCATGTCTGGTTCAGAGCCACACAAACTGACAGCCATTCCCAGATACATACAAATAGTTGACAAAGTAGCCAATTACCTTGTTATTTGTATGTGTAAACTTTCAAAGGTCCTGCATGCACAATATTAAAATGGAGATGAAGGGTTAGGCATGTTGGAATGGAACCAATCTGGGGGTCATTTAACGTGAAATATGTAAAAACAAACACGCAAGCATGAACAAAGATGACTGATGTTGATAAAAAAAAAAAATAAATTAAAAAAAAAAAAACATTACTGGTACAAGAGACAAAAAACGACAGAGATAACCAGGTTGTATATTTAGTCGAAACCAAACATTAACGGAAATTCATAGGCCCAAACTGTAATTGGATTTGTGGTGTAAAATGGGGTACTCTGAGACCAGCTTTATTTGATTTTATTAATTGTAAAATACAAAATACCCATTTGACAGTCCAAGTGAAGTCACCTGGCAAGGTAGGTCCTCGCCAAAACATGAAGTGAACATCTGTCACTTACACCTAGCTTTGCAAGCCATGCTGTTCTTAGGATATTACTCATCAACTGCAATAGAAAAGTCTTTCTTTCTAATCTCTCTAAACGTAACAATCTATTTTTTTCTTCAGGTCATACATTTCCACCCACTACAATCTCTTTAAGATAAACTATTAATAATGACCACTTTTAATTAGTGATACAGTAGGTACTCTGGATGTCTGTCTTAGCTTAAGGGTGGGGCAATCAGCTCAAAACTAAAAGAAGAGGGCTGCAAGATACATTTTATAGTGCTTCCTTGATAGGTTTTCTTTATCTTTTTAAATAATTAATTTTAATTTTGTTAAAATTCTCTAGTACAATAGCATCTAGGGTCCTATTTAGCAATGGGCGCACAAACAAAGTCACATTTTCAGAAATGAATAGAAACCATAGAACTTGCCGCTATATAAAATAAATAGATTCTCTCTTGCGAACTAGGGCCCTTAATAATATTTGTATTTTTTACCATGATGCTCTCACACTTACCTAACCGGTAATGGGCTTTATTCTCCGTTTACTCAACAGAAACTGCGATGATTGCAAGTTAAAAGTTTGGCAGCAATCAAGTGCCAGTAGTAAATGCTGTACTCATATTGCAGGGGGTGTCCAGTGGGGTATCTGAAATCCTGATACCTGTAAATAATCACAACGGTTTACAGCAGATTGTATTAGATTTTTATTGAACTTTTCATATCCAACATTAAATTAACTCCACCCATACTGTCATTGTTTTGTATTCTGCTTGGACAACAGCTAAGAACCAACCCATCCCCGATATTCAGGAAAGACCACTGCAAGGATGAAAATAAGACTCACATTGCATAGCAGTTTGCTCCCTTCCTGATTTTATTACAAGTTTAGTATGTCACACCTGAGCTTGGATACCCTATGGCTAATCAAAATCATAGTAAAACCTGGAATGGGTGAAACTGCTATGCAGCAGGAGTCTTATTTCCAGATCTGCACTAGATGGAGGTAACACATTTTTCTTTATTGCTCTCACTCCAAAAAGTTAAGGACATTTATGTGAAAATGACTAAATGCTGTTCAGAAACGTGAAGCTGTAGATTATAATTGCAATACACAAAGGTGACTATTTAAATTAATTAGAATATTTTACTATCATGTTTGCTAGACTAAAAATCAATATAGACAGATTTTACAAGGCCTTTCACTAATTTGCATTAGTTTTGTACAGTTTTGTCAGTTACAGTGTTGTTTTTGCATCATTCAGATGAAACTACGCTAATACAACTTTGGAGTAAATAGCTATGTGAACGTAACGGTCCAGGCTTTCCACAAAGCAAATGATATAATTTGCATTTGGTAAAATACATTTTTTAAAAACAAAATTAAATTAACCGTTTACTGAGGAAAAACGAAAATGACCAGTTTGGCAAGGCACTGGTACTTGAGGAGTTCGCCTGGCCCCCTGTTGCTTCCACGAACTGGAACCGGGCTTGCTCCTCTTGCTCGCTGGCGGCAGCGTCCGCGTATGCCCGCCAGGCTTCCCTCTCCAAGTCGGTGGTTATTCGAGACAGATACTCCCCTGCTGTTCGTGCTCGACAAAATAGAGTAAGACATGTAAATGTTTGTGGGTTAACTTCTCCCACCACATATTTTTTTACATTTTTTTTTTCCTTTAAATACTTTTTAATGTTTATATTAAGAAAAATGAGATGACTATGAAATGTTTCAAGGACACCCTTCATTTTCACTTTGTTTCTGTACTTCCAAAGTAAGATTTTAGGCAGTAGTTATTGAACTTGAAAACACACTTAACATCAATTACATTAACTTATCGCTTCCCATATTTACTTGTCCAGTCATGCCCAAACAAATCATGACTATGTTATTGACTTAGTTTAGACATGATGACAAGGCTTTCCCTATAGCATTTCACTACAGCCTACATTTTTTTTCCCCTCGAAGGGGTGAAAATCAGCATCATAAACAGGAATTGCAGTTTTTAAGAACAACATGTATTTACTCTCTTTAAACATATTGTACTATAACTGATATGCTCAATATAATAATAGTAACAATCCTGCAAAAGCTGTTAAAATGTGTCATAAAAATATACTGTATATATCATTCAACCACAAGATGGCAGTATGAGTCCGAACAATTCATTTTATTTAATGATGCCACCCGGCAGTTTTTACAATAAATCTAAACGGCAGCAGCAGGAGCAACTCATTGTAATCCATGGACAAAAGACCCTGCACCCCCTTAGCACTTTTATTGGTTATTTTCATGATCTTCTTTGGCCAATGAGGAAGGGATTTCTACATGTTGACATCTACAGAACCTGCATGCTAGCAACAACAACACTAACACAAACACAAAGACATAGGCATGTTATCGTTACTGCAGACTGACAGAGGTATAAAGAGACAATTCATACACCCCCACAAACTGATACTCCTAATACCTAGTGTAAAATAATATTAATACCATGTTTCATCAGAATTTAATCAGCGGCTTTACAGATATATGCAAAAAATTCAGTGTGATACAGGACACCCTCACCCAGAAACCAATGCTCTCAATAACAGAATAAATAATGTTATACACAACTGGAGAAGCAGCATTCCAGATATATGGAGGAATGTGAGGAACTCCAAAGCTATACATTTTAAGAAGAAAAAAATACTTCAATTCACTGGAAGAAATGTCTGGCCCTTAGTGTGAGTGCAGAAGTTGATTGTCTATTAGAGTACTAGGTAGGATGCAGGGAGAATCACTGAGGGAAGTGCAGTGTTGCATTCCCCATTGTGGTAGTGCTACTGTATCTGAATGAAAGAGAGTTGGTAGTGTGCAGCTGCAGCAGCAGCGTCCAAGCAGTGGAGTTACACTGAGAGAAAAGGAATCATCCTCCCACTGGATTTTTGCCTATGTGTGGATAGAAGGAATACTCAAACAGGGTGACATGTCAGGATTTTTTAGTCGAATGTGAAAGAAAGAAACTATTAAAGGAGAAGTCTCCCCTTTAAGATGAATTGTACAACATGCCAGGCCTCAAATTAAATCTGTGTAATATGTGCTTGCCTGTACTTGTTATAACTGTTTGCATGTTCTGATAGATATTTGCTTTACTGTAGGTATTTGGCATTCACAATTCTGCTGCTCGTCTTGTATTCTTCCAACCTCGCTACTCATGGTCTCTGTTTCGCACCTTCCACTGGCTACCTATCTCTGCTCGCATTCAATTCAAGACCCTTGTTCTTGCCTAACACTCTCCTCACCACCCGGCCCCTCCTACCTCCAATCAATCTTGTCTCCCTACACACCTCTCACCCACTCCTCTACTAGTTGACTGGTCATACCTTCCATCTACTCTCCATCCGCCCGTGCCTGTTTCATCTCTTTCCTGGCCCCTCTGTGGTGGAACCGGCTACCGGATAACTTCAGGACTGCTTCATCTCTCATTGCCTTCTGTAACCTCCTCAAGACCCACCTGTTTAGACTGCTTGTAGATCTCTTGATCTACCCCATCTACCCTAAAAAGACAACACAGCTTGCAAAATGCTACTATAAAAGGATCTAAGGATCTACTCAATATGGACCATATCCACAGTATTGGATGCTGCAGATTATCCAGAAGTACAAGCAAGGAAAGGGCACCCGAATCCTAAACTGTGAGAACACAAAGCCACTTTGTGGCTTGGAACTTGGTTTCAGGCCACTGCATGGCACACCAAGGAAGACTTGATTTGATACAGCAAAGTTGCCCCTCGGAAACAGGTTTAAAGTCACTGTTCCTAAAAAAGGGGCTTTGTGTTCCCTCAGCTTTAATCGAGATCTTTGGTCAAGATTTATCAAAGCCAAACAAATTTCTGTCCTGTGCCTTGTCACATTTTCATCTAACCACTGTCACTGAAGTGACTGAAGTTTGCTGTATTTCATTTGTTACTATGTATGTATGTAAAAGCAGTGAGTGTGACGGTTATGGCACATCTAGGTCTCAGAATTCCAATGAAGCTTAGACAAACCTAATAAATTAGACTCTTCCTGTTGTCTGCTGGCAGGAAAGCAATACAATCTCATCTCTCCATTAAACCTTCCAGCTTTGAGATTTGTGATCTTAAAATAGCTAATGCACTAATATGATACGCTGTAGGTACACATACTGGATGATGATCATGGGAATGGAATATTGCAATCTTATTTACAGACTGTGGGTTTACTGGTAGAGTAATCAATGACCAAATGAGTTTCATCAGTGGAGAAAACTTAAAAGAATCAGCTATGCTACTTAAAAAACAAAAAAACAAAAACTTCTTCATAAACCTAGTGAATGTTTTTTTTAAAGCATGAATCATAATGGAATATCAGTAATAAAATATCATTAAGAAGAATTTAATCTCATAATAAGGGAGAAATGTTTTTCATGTTAGACATCACATTATCTAATAAAACTCATCCTCACCAGGATAGGAATTCTGGCGTGCTAAAACTTGTTCAAAGGTTACTGTATTATAGCTATACAGCTGTGTTACATTGTATCACTTTCACCATCTGATACTTTGCATTATAGTGTGCTTCTGTGCATCCCTATTTTTAGGACTGTCCATGTATTCAAATATTCAGTCATTTTTTATTTAAAGAGAATGTCTTTAGTTTATTTATTGTTAGCCTCTAGATTACTAACATGTTAATAAATGTTGTGGATTTTTGTCAATAATTAGTTTAGTTATGGTAACCCTATTTATAAAGTAATACAACGGACAACTAAAATTGTTCAGTAAATGTCAGATCCCTACATTGGCTTTATATTGTTGGAACTGTTCAATTTGTTTAACAATCTTACTGTACTAATGTTTAGAATTTTTTTTTTTTTTAATTATATATTTTAAAATTAGTTTATAAAAAGTTTATTATATTTCAGCTAAAATTAAGTGTGAAAACATTTCCTAATGAGTTAATTAACTATTACTGTTATTTCTGTGAATGGTTGCTTAGATAAATTATTTGATCTACTTAAGGCTTTTTCATCTATTATTTTCATTATAATTGTTGTTCTGTTTTTTTCTACTTTGCATTTCAGCAGTGTTTACTATCATGGTAATAAGGTGTCCCTCCCTTTAAGTGACTCCCATGCTCCACTACACATTGCTGAAAGCTGAATGTGCATAAAGTTCAGGCACTGGGACATAGTATGAATAGCCAAAGGTATTCAGTCCCATCATGGGAGCTCATTAGCACTCTATAGAAACACAATAACTACCCACATATCAGCAGATCATGCACTGCAGCAGTGTCCTCACATAAACAGCCTGTAGTGGGTAGAGGTGGAGTCTGCCCACTCCATGGTTTGTATTCTAAATTAGATCATCTGAGTGTGTAGGGTACCTTAAATCATTTCACAGTTTGAAGTAGTAGCATTTTAGGGTTTCATCTGTTATTTAGAGAATTTTAACATGATATGCCAAATACATAAAACATGCGTTATAATGCCTGCATATAATTCTGTATTTTTTGTTGCTTTTAGTACAAGCCTTTTTGTTATATACCTGTGCTCAAAATAAACGTTAAACAAATACATGTGAAAGAAGTTGAAAGCCAGTTATTGCTTGCACCAGTCTACAGTTTGTCAATTTCAAATAAAATCATAACTTAATAAAAAAAAAAAAAAAATTGGAAATCTAACATCAAATACTGTACTACTATTACGACTTCCTGTAGACTTTTGCGATATCATCTTGTAGTTTAATTGATAACATGGTGTTAAATAAAAGATCTAAATTATGTTCAATCCTAAAATTCTAGGTGATGAAAAAACTTTTGGCCATAGCTGTATACTGTGTATATATATATTCAGGATAAGTTTCTAGGTCATGCCAGCCACAGTTAGATTTTCTTTAGTTAATTCAAAACAACATTTTAAAAACTGTATTTCTAGCACATACAATACATTGACACAAACAATGACTTGCAGTTACCATCCAGAAGCTAACCTTTATTAAAAATATAAAAGCTAATGATTGTAAAAGTTAGTTGAGGCTAAGGTTTTACAATAGATTTTATTTTATCTTTGAAAAAAAAAAAAAAAAGTAAAATACAAAACGTACTTTAAAAAAAAAAACAACATGATAAAAAGCTAAATTCTGTGCAGAAATCATTTAAAGGATAGTGTTGCTTGTGTTTCAGAGATCTGCAAGATTCAAGATACACATGCCCTTCTCACTGTTTGGTTTTGCACTTTTGAAAATAATCAAAACAAAGCTCTTCAAGTGCCTCCTGAGGGGTAATTTGTTAGAAATAAATGGCATTAAAAATACACTAAGAGAAAACAAGGGAAGAACAGAGGAACTAATCTTCACACAAGGACAGGGAAACATTTCTTTACTAGCACCAGAAACTCAAATTTGATTACAAGCAACCTTTGCCTTTTTATCACCCAAACAATGGGCAGTGCTGTCTAGGGCAATTTCCATGCACAGCATGTGGGTCCCATTTTTTCATTCCTGGACAAGGGGGTTTGCTGCTCACAAATGTTGTTGCATTTCAATCAACTTAATTCAGCTGTTCCATTATTAATCACTGCGTCGTTAGCTGTAGCATTTATAGAGCCACAGAGTATTAGAAAGCAGCAGTTTGCATTCTGAGTTATACAGCCTTGCAGGCATTATTTTATTGGGGTTGTTAACAGCATTATCTGTGCTCTCCAAGTCAAAAGGGTTAAGAAAAACCCAGATACCTGCTTTCTGATCACTACAAGGGCAGCCTTTATAAATAATTTACAAATATACAACTGAATTTAAAACAGAATACATTTGTGACCACAGTGAAATATACTACTGGATCTCAGATTTACAGTGGGGGAAATTACTTTTCAAAATAAATCCTTTGGTTACAAGTTACTTGAACACAAATGTAACTAGTTATAGTAACTTATTACTTAAAATGTTTTTAACTAGTTACAGTTGCAAATAGTTACTTCTCAGGCACAATTTATATTACACATAGATATTTTATTTTGGTTTTGAAATGCTAAATGTTAAGAAATGCTCTTCCTTTTAGCTTGTACACATTTATTCCACTTTCCACAATTGAGAAGACATTTTCAGATCTATTACGCAATCTTTGTTGTCCAATGTCGAGGCTGGAAGCAAACTGATTTTTTGATGAATTGTGTTTAGCTGTCCAACCCACATGTCACATTATTCTTTTGGGGTAAACCTTAGTATATATAATACCTTTGAAAACATGTGCACAAGAGTTCCAGCATACCAAAATGATCTGTTTCATTTTCACTTTCTGTCAGTAATTGAAAGGAACTGTTTGGAAGAGAGACAAATGGACTGGCCTCAAGTGAAACAAATTATGTTACTACATTAAAAAAAAAAAAAAAAAAAAAAAACACATTGCTGGTCTTAGTATACTAAACGAGGGAGTTATTTAAAATGACGATTATTTTAATATATCATTTATTTTTACAAAATGAAGCAACTTCACAATGTCCTGTGAAGTTACTTTTGTCTCTTGCTTTACTTTTGCTTGTTGTGTAGCAATGCACACCAGCCCCCTATAGAGCGAAGCGAACCCCCCGCCCCCCCACACACACACCCCATATTTACAATGGTACTGACTGACGTTATACAGGATATATGTTTTCCACAACCAGTCTGTAATAATCAGGATTGTCATTTTTTAAAGTGTGTGCTATAAGCTGTCACCTTCTTTTAATGGTGCTTTGCAGAAGCCTTAATGCCATATTCGTAATGTTAATTTTTTGTGACAATTTATCCCACAGTGAAAAATAAGATATTTCAGTGCTTTTAAGCTGTCTCATTCATTCCCCTCGTGGGAATAACAGATACATCCTTATTTGAACTGACCTTCACTCCATCTTGCCACATTTTAAACAGCTCAGAAGAGTTCAGGAATAAATAATACAATATAAATCATGTAGTTTCATGGGATACCGAGTAATCTGGCAGTTCACTTTTTTTACTTATCCTTGAAAAGCCATAACATAATATACACGAAAAAAATACAGTATATATTCAAAAACATTAAAAACTGGTGTCCACAGAAAACGTGTCCACAGTATTGCACTATTCATAGTGATATTATATATATATATATATATATATATATATATATATATATATATATATATATATATATATATATATATATATATTATAAGAATCTTAGATATCATTTTGAAATGTTTTCAACCCACTACTATTGCCTTGTTACAAAAGTCTTTTAAGCATATTCATTTAATTAAAGTTTATTGCAACAGTGAATAAGTTATTCAATAATGTACAGTATTTAGCGAAATGTATTTCTTCAGTTCAACTGGAAACTGTAGCCAACATAAGCCTTGTCATTACAAAACAACTAAGGAATGATTATCTCTCAATTTAGCACACACAGTCCTACTCTATAAACAGTTTCAGTGGAGACGAAATTACAAAATCAAAAAATATTTACACATCAGAGACTGGAATCCTAGAACTCTCCATGAACTCTCAATTTTCCTAGAACTCTCAATTTTCAAATTGGGCCCATTCACGATCATTTCTTTTCCTGATGCCACCAGTCAAGATGACTTGGGGGCCAAAAAAGTCTTCCACTAGATTAAGATTTAAGCATAGACCTATGTTACCTAGCAGCCAGACCTGATGTCCTACAACTGTCAACATATTGTGAATATATTTGGGTTGGCTGCTATGGTCATGAGCAAGCCGTTGACTTTGTAGAAATTCATGACGCCTGGCTCCTAGCATGTGCGTTTAGCTAGATATTAAGCCACACCAGTTACTAGTGATGAAGACAATCTACTTCAAGCTCTTCTATACTAATGTTCTTGTTTTGTTTACCCAAACAGAAAAACAGAGCCTTATCTGTTTACATTACATCCCCCAGTTCCCTTGGGTTTACTCACACACTGAAAGCTGTGATCTCTGATTGAATATGCAAGCAGGGCAGGACATAGATTTGAAAAGATAAGACACGGAAATGTATCAAAATATTTATCAAACTATTACTGAATTTCATTTAAGCTGATTATACATGTTTCCTTTGCATTATTTGTTTAATAATGTAGTTTTTCCATACATGTTTGTATATTTATAAGAAACTTACAAGGCATGGGTTGCCCAGTATGTGTAATTTAAGCTAAACTAAAAATGATTATTATTATTCTAGCATTTTTGCATGTTTGTTTGTTTGGGAATTTAAATATATTTCTCATAGTTAATTACTGTTTATATATAGACTACAAAAATGTGTGTGTGTGTGTGTATATATATATATATATACACACACACACACACACACATATTTTTGTAGTCTAATTTGGTTCCACTACTAATTCAATTGCTTCATTTAAAAAAATATAGAATCATTGTAAAGATATATAAAAAAAGTTTCTTATCATAGAATATAAGTATAGTTTAAAAGTAAAACTTTTTTTTTCAAAAGTTCCCTTTTTTTTAAAATAAAATAATAATCTTAAACAGTTTAATAAGACTTTATTTACTGCAAAAATAAGTCAGTTTGGTCCAGAAGTTAAACTTTGGCCAGCAGTTCATTGTCTCTGATGTCTATCATTTTATAGTCAATTTGACATAATGAATGAGTTGGACACACCTTCTGCCCATCAGAATAGCACTCTCCTTAAGACCTCAGAGCCAATCAGAGAACACCCAGAACCTCAGAAACCCTCCAAAAAAACCCCACATCTTTGGATTTTATCAAAACTTTCGCTAACTTCCCTTGGAGGAGAAAACCGCCCTGTGCTGCAGATGCAAGTTCAGTTAACAACAACCACAGCAACAGAAGGGAAACCTTGATTTGTAACCCTCCCCTGAAGCAGGCCTTCTGACACAATGGTCCCCAGTTCTCTTCCAGCCCAGAATCTTTACTGGGAGATGGCAGGCTCCTATCCATTTCTACATGCTCCCAAACCTCCAGGATTCGGAAATTCGGGGAAGAGTTTTCTTATTGACAATCTGCTGAAGGCTGGGGATTCGCAGGACACTTCAGCCCTCTGGGTCCCTGTGAGTCCCGTGCCAGTTAAACTGTGTCCAACTGCGGAACAAATCAGCCCCTCAGGAGGTCCATTTAGTACAAGGTGGGGTTTTCAACTTGTTAACCCCTCAGACAGACAGCGTGCCCAGTCTCCAAACAGGGAATTGATCCTGCAGCCTCAACCAGGTAAGACAACCGTCTTTCTTTTTAAAACAAACTACGCAAGTTGACTTATGTTCCCAATTTGTTAAAAAAATAAATAAAATCCAAAGAGGCATGCAGGAGCCCTTTTACATGCTGTCTGTGTTTTTCTTTGTTTTTAACAAATTCTAAGAAATGGTACAAAACTTACACTAAACTTAATAGCATATAAAACATCTCACCAAATGGTAATGTAGATATATATATATAATATATATATATATATATATATATATATATATATATATATATATATATATATATCTATATATATATATATAAACTTCTACATTACCTACTTCATTTGGGGAGAGGTTCTATATATATATATATATTTGGTATATATATTATATATATATATATATATATATATACACACACACACACACACTTACACACTTACACACACACGCAGCTAGTGTTAGAGCTATAATTGGCGGTGAAAAAATAAATAAGCAGGTATATTCAACCCATAAACAGTGCATTGTGTGAGCATAAAATGAATATCTGGCTCATGTTGGGTTTAGCTAGAGAGGTAAAAAAAATATATATTGTAGATGGAAGTTTCGGTATTTATGTATACTGTTTTCTTGTACTCTCAGTTGAGAGATTGTTTAGTGGAAGCTGTGGTATTTAATTATTATTATTATTATTTAGTTATTACTATTATTATATTATTATTATTATTATTATTATTATTATTATTATTATTATTATTATTATTATTATTTATTGGAACTCAATTTCCACCCAAAAGCTGTGTCTGATCAGTTATTACATTGAGTCATGTAACCTGCTCTTGCTTCACTCAAATGATTGTATCAAGTTTGAAGTACCATTTATGAAGACTGCCAGTGGTGGTCTTAATTATTTTGCCCCTGAGACACCTTATTCTTGGAACAGACTCAATTTATGCATCAAACTGAAATATAGTTGAAAGTTCTGCCTCTGTTAATCTTAAGGAAACAAAATATATTGCTTTATACCAAAAGATAGTGTGGTAATATACATCGTCATACCATAGCTGACATTCTATTTATATGACTGCTTGGTATTTACCATTCAACCAACAAATCAATGTTACACGGCAAACCAATAATGTAACATATATTGGGGTATATTCAGTTGATCTAAATGAGAGTAGATAAAAAATACCTCCACTGTTTAAAAAATTAACAAAGGGCCTGAGGTTATGAAATAAAACAGTCAACAGTCCATACTAGTCTCGTTTATTTCTGCCTGTAAAAGTATGAAAAAGGAAGATTAATATTTTAATGACTGAACAGATCCCATTGTGATTAATCAAATATATTGGACAAATTATATGTACGAAACAATGTATAGTATGCCCATATATTAGAAAATATAAGCAAACATATTGTAGTTGCAATTTTTTTTATATATATATTGTCTAATATGTTTCACAATATATATTTTTTATTTTTACCAAAAAAATATACTGAGATTCAAGATTCTTTTTTAATGTGTAACAACATAAAGCTATTATTATAACATAAAACAACAACTATTTGCCCATTGGTAAAAGCATAGCCTGTAAGGGTGGGGTTTGAATTACACACTTTTCATAAAGTAAAAATGGTTTCTTGGATCTGCAATTTAAACACAGGATCAGATAATTGTATTAATTTATTTTCATTAATTTAAAGTTGATAATACAATTAATACTGTGCAGGTTTTATGAATTGTTTGGAGGTTATATTACAACAGTTGTTTTACCGTTACCTGTAAACTAGCAGTCCTACTTAAATAAACGTTAAATACATCATCAACATTAACAGCATAAATGTTAGTAATGCATTATTCCAATCACAATTAACACCAAATACAATAGTTGGGAGTTATTCAGAGTCGTTTTCAATGTACAGCTCTGGACAAAAGTTTTGCATCACCTAGAATTTTAGGATTGAGACATAATAATACAAAAAAACTATAGGTAATCAAATAAACTACAGGATAGTATAGCAAACATCTACCGGGTGGTGTAATAATAATAGATTATTTCATGTTAGGGTTCGAAATGTCACATTCTTAATTTTTTGTCAGTTTTTTGTAAGTACTGGTATATGGAAAACTACAAAGCAGTATGTAATTCAGTATGCCGATGTAACATTATTTAGCAGGTTTCATTCGACCTTATGAAGCAAAACGGGTGATGCCAAACTTTTGGCAATAGCTATATGTACTGTATTAACATTAGGCCTATAGCATTTCTTTGTTAACAAAATCCAAGATTGCTCTCAGAGTAGAAAACGTTATTGTGGAAGGATCCATGACATCATTGAACTATACACTTTATATTGTAAAATTGTTTGAATATTAAGGAATAGCTAAGGTTATAGTATAAGATCTGTGTTTCTTTTATGATAAATCCCTTCATTACATTATATATATATATATATATATATATATATATATATATATATATATATATATATATATATATATATATATATATATATATATATATGAACATTTCAACTTTCGAAAAGCCCTCAGTAGTCCAACGGAAAGTCTAAGTTTCAAATAATATACCGGTATATATTAATATATTATTATTTGTTCATTTAAAAAATATATAATTTTAATAAAGTTTTGGTTTTAAAATGAATGTTAGGATACAATGTATTAGAAAAGCAAGTAGCAGGACCCCAGTAAGAAGAGAGAGAGCAACAAGAAGAGAGAGGCATCCTTTGTGTTTATTAATAATTAAAGTCTAGCTTAAGCTTTTAAAAAAAAATGCTAATGGTTATATATATATATATATATATTATATATTATATAGATATATATAATATATATATATATATATATATATATATTTTTTTTTTTTTAATAAATATAATAATAATACAATATTTAAACAGATTATTGTTTACAGCTACGTCTTTAAAAACAAGTTTCAAAGATGTGGTCAGCTTAGAGTTCGGCCCTTTATAAGTTATTAAATTACATAAATGAAAAATGTATTCAGAAATTCAATTTAATTTAATCAAAGGGCTTTTAAGTATACTGTTGTGGTTTAGAATTGTATAATAGTAACAGGTGTTAACACCTTGTATTAAGCTTTGACAATAAACCAGCACACTTAGTATTTTCTTGTCACATTATTCATACTGGAAGTAACTTTTTAATGGCTCTAAGAAACTGTAAAACTGTAGAACTGCTATACATAACAGAATCCAACTTCTTAAATGGTGCATAGTCATTTAAGAAGGATTTTGTTTAGAACAGTAATTGGTGTTTCTTCCATACAGAAAAAAAAAATGTTTTGAGAATCAAGCAATGTACATACATTAGCTTACAAACACAGCAGAATATGTATTAGGATTGATATGTCTAACACTCTTTTTTTCTGAATATAATGTCCACCATATAGATATAAAAGCATGGGCTTTTGGCTGAGTTGTCTGGTCTGTAGATAATGAAAAATAGAAAATGTATTAAAATCAGTTACAAAACAAAATTTAAGTCTACTGCTTATTTCATGCAGATACTTCCAGAATAAACATATATTGTTGACTTTATTTCCTTGTATGTTAGTTTATGGTGCTTCGAATAGACCACTACAGGCCAAAAAAGTGAGTGCAAAATTGTGCAAAGAAGTAACTGGCAGATGAGATTCCCCTGAATAATTGAAACCCTTTTCACAGTTTTCTTGAAGAATGTCTTTCCAAGGGCTCCACAGTTTCTTGTGGCCTGCTGTGGTGGGTCCTGTCCTCTCCCTGCCCCCCCTACTGCTTTTTCAAGTAAGTTGTTATGCTTCATCTGTAATGCTTGACTTCATCTGTAAACCAGAGCAGCAGGATTTAATGTGGTCTGAAAAACTAATTACAGATGCAATGCCAACGAGCTGATTCTCAAATAAACCCTCAGTGGTGCTATTCATAAGATTCACAGTGATGGGTGCTTGTATTACCATGAAAGTTGTTTTCTTCCAAGAAGAATGCAACAATACCACAAAGGATACATGTTTATACCGTTCATTATATCTTTTCTATAATTAGTAAAGACAGGCTTTTAAAGGACACAGTACAAAGTGTAAATGTCCATCACAGTAGGTGAAATACTACTTTGTTTTAACAACTTTGAAAATATCATTGCGAGAGAGGCAGCTGATAATCATTTAGTAAAATGCCAATCTGGGAATTACATATTTACTACTATAAACTGTTGATAACAAGATAGCCTGTCACATCTGACTGTTTTAGCTTTAATTTGATTACCAGTAATTGCGTTGCATTTTATTTTTTTCTTATTGTATATTTCTGGTTCGGAGCATGACATTTTAAATGATCTTACATATTTTGGTACAGTCCTCCTACAGCTAATACAATTCCGGAAGATTTTTATTTTTCTCTTTTAATCACACCGGTCTTTATTTTTTTGTTACAAGGCTGGTCTGTGTCAGGACTACCCAGCTGCCATGTTTAGGAATATGTTAAGGCTCTAAGGAAGGTTGCTAAGTCAAATGATTCTTGACAAGTGAGGCAGCAAATGCTAGCAGTTTAATGAGCTGTGAGTCCCTAAACACCTTTTAGGGGGCTGACACTTTCCCACAGAGTACTTTACATGGCCAGGGTAGCGTGACAATGCACGACAGCACCATGACCAATCACCACTTTCACTTTACTCATCCACACGCGACCCCGCCACCATTTTTCACTGCAGCGATGAACTTTACTAACTATTGCGCTCTAAAAAGGCTTGGGCAGGGATCAGTTGCCCTTTTGTATGGTCGAAAAGCGAAGCTCTGTGTGTCAGTCTTTTCTCCTGTCTCTCACATTCCAACTGGGTTTGTGAACACCATTTAAACCCTGGACTGCAACATAAAGCAGTGAATGAAAGTGACTTTTATAGACTTATTCTAGCTCATCTTCCCATACAGCCCTGTCTACCTGAAAATAAAAAGATTTAGTGGAGGAGCTGAGTTTAGAAGGGGGCTTGCTGAATAACCCGAGCTACTCAATGTTTCGATTGCTTATTAAGAAGGGCAGATGCGCTAGTATTTTGGAAGTGACCTATTAATCGTCCATTTATCTGGAAGGTATTGGATTTAAATGACGAAATAGAGAGCGCGACTAACCACCTTACGCGCTCCTTCCAGGTGGTCTGCATACCAGCAAAATACAGATTTGTCCTACAGATTAAGAAGACATTTATCATTGTGAACTGGGATTAGTTCATGTACCATGCACTTCAAACTCAATACAAAAAAAGAACATAGATTTTTGTTTTTATTTTAAACCACTAAAAAACATAATTGCATGAACCATCTAAAAGCATAATTTTGAGAATTAAATAAGCATTACAATACTACTACTATGACTACTACTACTATAATAATAATAATAATAATAATAATAATAATAATAATAATAAATAATAATAATAGATCAAAAATACCACTTTAAAAAATATTATATACGTACACCTTTCTATTTGTTTTTAGTTGGATTCCTAATAGGATAACATTAATAATGTGAATTGGGTAACCTTAACAATATTATGGGGAATAAGCGTGCTGAAGCAAGAAACAATTGATCCTACAGGACTAGATTAAAGCAATAACCTAATCAAAAAGAAAAGTCTTCAGTGGAGCCATGGAAATATCATTTATTTCTGCACACCTGATTATACTGTGGAGAGAACTCCAGAACTGGGGAGCATTGAGCTAAAAGCCCTGGTACTGTAGCCCATTAAGCCAGATCGAGGGAATGCCAAAAGATCTGCGGCCAAGGACATTGTGAGTAAGAAACTCACTCAAATAAACAGGTCCAAGGCCATGTATTAACTTATAAGATCTAATCAGCTGAAATAGTAGAAAATACCTCATCCTTTTTAGATATTGTACAGATGAAAATTATTTTTTTGTCTACTACAGTACAATAAACTACCACAATCATTTTTTATATTCTGTTCTTTATATTTACTTCAGAAGGCAGCAACAGCTTCGCACGATGGCCCCAAGAAGTGAATACCAAGTCCAGGAGAGGGATTCTAAAAAGAGCTGTCTTTTCAGAGGAACAGAGAAAAGACCTGGAGAAAACCTTTCACAAGCAGAAATACATCAGCAAAACAGATAGAAACAAGCTTGCAGAACACCTTGGACTGAAGGAGTCACAGGTACCGACTATTGTTTTATGTATTTATATAAATAGATTTATGTAAATATAGAGAGTATACACCATGAACATGGGTTGTCTATGGCCTTCCTCCTAAGTTAAATAAACCCAGCACTCCATCTGTCTTCAGACCTCAGGGTCTTATAGTATGCATTTTATATTGTGAAGTACAGTGCATGGGGGAGTTATGAAGAGGAAATTCTCCAATTAACATCCTGTATCCCAACATTACTGGAAGGGTTTGTGTATGATAAAAGAAAAGAGAATCAAGCACTGCAGTCTTGGATAGGGAAGCACCATTGTATGCCTACAAACCACCCACTAGTTCGTGGAGCGGCTTTCTTGTCTATTGTGTGATCAAAAAAAGATTAGCTTTTGTGGAACCTGATTTGCATAACACATTGATCAGTCATGCGAAGTACAGTCCATACACAATAGTGTGTGGTGTATTTTTTTATTTTCTTTACCAATCCCTGTACATTTTAAAGATAAATTTGCCCCTATTTAAAAAAAATCAAATGCCACCCACTTTGACACTGATGTTCAGCTGATCAGTACCCTTTTATTGTGTTTTTTTTTACTCTTTACTCTTGTTTCTGTTAAGATGATTAGATCATTGTTTTCCAATATTGCATCTAAAAAAAGACTCCTCAAGGGAAGCGAGGTGGGGAAGCATATTAACGATGCACTATGCAGTTAACCCTTCACTGTACAGTCGATGAAGCATTGTGCGCTGAAGCATGTGTAACACCTCACTTTTAAGGAGACTTTTCAGAAGCAGTATTTGTTTGAATAGTTCGCAAGCCTGGTCTAAACAGAAACAACAATAGAGAGTCCCAGAGAACACGTACAGTAAGATATTAAACAGGTAAGCAATTTAATATTAGATAAATAAATGATATTGTTAAGGCAGTATAGTGAAAAAATCCCATGTGTAACAGAAAGACTGGGTGTCTTAACCAGTATGCAAAAGAGTTTGGATAGACTGCATTCCAGATCTTTGATCCTCATCTCACTGACAGGAGTTAGAATCCTATTCTATAAGATTTTGGCACCAATGTACCCATTCAGAGGCTGGGCAGGAACAGCAACCATGCACACAGCAAACAAGGATCTTAACCTCTGTGCTAAACAGTAGCCTATAGACTTGGTTACAAAGTTTTTAACCTCATCTCACCAAACGAGGTCTGCATCACACAACACTTGCTATTACACTAACTCTGCATTTGAAATGCAGTATGCGTTTTGTGCTGATGTCATCCACGACTCTTTCAACAGGTGAAGATCTGGTTCCAGAACCGAAGGATGAAGTGGAGAAACTCTAAAGAAAAAGAGACCTTCTGCCATAAATCCCATGAAGAAGAAGAAGACAATTTGCTGGAGAGTGAATTACTGAATGAATACACCATTTCTGCAACACCACCCGCGGAAGCTGAAGAGTCACAAATCACAGTCCATTGCACCAAAGGGAACTCGTTTGCATTCCAAAAAGGACTCCAGCAAGGACGCGACTCTGAAAACAGCCATCAGAGAAAGAGTTCTGTTTATCCCTGCTCTACATCAGGACATGAACATCCCACCATCTAATTAAACCTGACAGGAACGAGAATGTCTTTCTAAAGCACTTCATTCAATCAAAAAGGAAACCTAACTAATAAACATTTTACACATGAAGACAGATTTTACTATGTTAACTCTCCCTTTACTTCAGCTTAACATTTCAAGAAAGATATTGTTTCAAGATAAGGAACAGTGTGGTAATTCACTGTGATGTTATCTTCTTTTTTTTTATTCTTTGAAATGTAAAGCTTTGGGTATAGCTCTTTACTGACCTCTACTGGTAGACTTGAAAAAAAGATTGTAAAGGTTTTTGTTGTGAACAAGGCTCTGAGACCACAGTATATATATATTTTTTAGTGTTCTTCTTTGCCTTGTAGGTAAGCCATTGTGCAATAAATCAATAAAACAATAACAATATAATAAAAGAGTTGTCAGTTCTGTTTAAAGTTACGTACATTTCAGCAAATCAGCAAATCAAATCATGGGCATTTTTTTTTGTTTATTAATTGTTCTAGCTTCCAAGTTACCAGATGTTGTTTGTATATAGTAGCCTATTTATAAACAGATATAAAAGAACATCAATATCAAACCGTGACAGTAACATCTTTAAAAGTGGTTCTGAACATGTTTTACCCCATTTCAATTATATGATCGACTTGGAGTTAACATTCCCAAAGTGGTGATCTGATGTTTGCTGTTTTAGTCATCGGTTACTATATATTAACTAACTCTTAACATCTGTTTATATGTTAGCTGGTGAGCTGTTCACAGTTAATAAAGCATGTCCAATTAGTTCTTCAATGAAACCCCATGAGTGAATGTTTATTTTCAGATCAGTCCCACAAACTGAAACAGTATGATTTTCACTGCATGCTTCTTTAACTTGCATCCCATTTTCTGAGACCCACCACTGATTAAATCAATAACACAGACCCTGTGAAGCACTCTGTTTCTCACTTCTATAATATTACTTTTTCTTCTTTCAATGAAATACTGGAGTATGTATTGAAAATATCTTGAAAATTTGAGGGGATTGTCAGGCCATATCAAAATAAATGTAGTGACTGGTATGCTATTATTGTAAGTTCCACTGTGTGTGTGTGTGTGTATCTCTCTCTCTCTCTCTCTCTCTCTCTCTCTCTCTCTCTCTCTCTCTCTCTCTCTCTCTCTCTCTCTCTCTATATATATATATATATATATATATATATATATATATATATATATATATAAAAAAAAAAAAAATGAATGTACAGGTAAAAATGAAGGCTCACAAACAGAGGTACGGATTCCCCAAATTCTGATTCTCTTAATAACTTGTACAAAAGAATGTGCAAAACCAGGTTTAATTGTCATTGAATAAGTCCTTCTCCAGATAAAACTATAGTGTGACCCAGGGAGGAAACAGTGCCTACATACACCCTGAGATTCTGATAGCCTGATACATTTTTACTAGCAATGTCCTTTGCAAGTTTCCTCGTAATTGGAAGAGGCTCGTTGGATATATGCCAACAATTATTTTTGACATACAGGCCGACAGACAGCCTGCAATAAAACCAGATTATCATATGCATAATAATGAATCTGAAAGTATTAAAGTATGTCCTTAGCAGGTTTCATCCCAACTGGGCAAGTGGTTTTCTAGATATAGGATTTGTGACACCTATAAGTATGCATTGGCTCCCTCCATGATAACCTTGTCACTGCGGATAGAAAGTGTGTAGGTTGATTGTCGATTTGAATGTGTTAATAAAACTAAATGCTCAATACAAATTAAAAGCAATATTGCATTGTGGTTGAAATGAAACTGTGCTAGGACAAATCATGACCTTAGCCACCTGGCTCACCTCTGTTTGAACTACTGTCCTCTGCTCCTAGGCAGTAGCCTGATGTGTCCACACAAGACAGGATGCACAGAAGATTTTGATTCATTTCAAATATTCACCCATGGAGAACGGTGGATTAAAAAAAGCCCCCAAAAAATATTGTGTCCAAGTTCATCTAGGCTAGGTTTAGAACAGGCTTAACAAGCAATGTTCAGCACGAAACAGAACTGTACCACAAAATCCTGCCTAAGCCATTCACGAAAATGGCCATTTTCAAACTTTAAAAGTACCACAGCTATGGCCAGTAACAGCACAGTTTTCATTCGAGCAATCACACTTTAGATTTCTGAATGACATAGGTCAGTTCAGCAATTGAATCAGCTTTGTTGTGCTATTAGGTGCTTTTTAAAAGCCGCCATAAGGATAGCAGCACCATAATTCTAATTGAATTAAATGTCTGACTGCAACACCAGTCAGTCCTTCAGCTGCTGTGCTGTGCTACACTATGAATTGGTCCTGTTATCGCAGGAGAACAGAATTTAGAATCCCATTGAACAAGAATGCCAGTGAATTTTCACTTGTCCTATAATACCATATACAGTAGTTAATTTTCATTATAAGTAACACCCTAACAAGAACTTGACTCTGATTTACCATATTTTCTTTAGTATGTGTTTGATAAATATGTTAAGTTTCCTCTTGACTGATGCCATAAAATGCTCCTGCAAAGAGGTATATATACTTTGTAGTAAATGGAACCCAGATAGCACACTGATTGTGGCCCAGTACTGGCTTGATTACAACATTTTTAAGAAATACCTCTTTGTACTGGTCATCACATGTATCTAATTCTTCTGGTAAGGGCTCTTCATTGGCTTCTTTTTAAATTCATAATTAACATTCATGGGGTTTCCATGCAGGTCAATTTATACGTGAAATGGCAATGCGCATGCACGTTTGGGTGAATTACTTGGGTAAATCAGGTGTGTGGCTGAAAAAAATGGCCAAAGAGAGAGATAGGGTAAATCTCATTTACTTGTGTAAATGACAGAACACACAGGAAAATCCACGCCCAGTTTCGCATGAAAACCTACATTTCATGTGTAAATGTTATGAGCGTGTTTATTGTAACTATAAATATTGCCAATGAGCTGGTCAGTTGTTACTGTTGATTCCAAGATGGCAGAAAGTAATGGCTGATGGGCGATTTTATGGTTAGCAGTGGTGTAGTTCATCTTAATGAATATGCGGGTGTTTTTTTTTAATTATTGTTTTTTGCTGTGTCTGGACTGTCATGTTGTATCTCTTGTGGGTTTACAGTTCTGTATAAAACCACTTACCATGAACTGCGTTATGCCCTTGTTATAGTATTAAAGCAGCTGTTTGAGAATACCCTTGCTGTAAAACTTATACTAAAGTTAAACACGAAGAGCAAGTGAGCTGCTTAATTGTAACAAATGAATTAATTCCCGTCCTTTTTTTGGATCCCGGCTATGTCCAAAGACAACGTGTGTCTGCCCTCCATGTTAGTGATTATAATTAGTGAACAAGGCTTACTGTACTTGTATGTCTTTGCCTCCATGAATAAAGCCCAGTCCTAAAAAGATGATACATTAACTGTACTACATGTTGCTTATTCCTTGGTAATGCTATGTTTGCCAGTGTAATACTATGAGGTTAACTGTAACACATAAATACAAGAGCATGCTATAGCATTACTGTCTATCTTTAAGTTCATAATCAATTCTGTAAATACTATCAGCATATAATTTAGTGTAATTTAGAAAATACATTGTTTTGGAGAATGCTGATAATTTCATAAAAAGTTTTAGAGTACATTTTTATTTTGCTGTGATTACCCCAGGTGTGTCATGTAATCTAGCCTGAGTTATATAAACAAAGGCATGCTAGACTTTTCATACTAGCTACACACATGCACATCTTTTTATTTATTTAATCAAATGCTCTAAATCATTAAACTTTGTACAGCCAGTCTGATATTTAAATTCATAATAATTACTATTATATAGGTAAACTATCAGTGCTGTGAATTAACCCTAAAAAAGTTAAACCTAAGGGGATAATTTTTCAATTAACTAATAATAATCGTTTATTATTATTATTATTATTATTATTATTATTATTATTATTATTATTATTATTATTATTATATGATAATAATATTGTAAAATATAACAAAAATAAAACCATAGTTTCATAAAAACATGATGAAATTATATGAAACTGTATTAATCTTTACTTCAAAATTAGTGAAATAAAATAAGGAAATGTGAAAAAAATCCTCCTCCACGTCTTCTTATTATAGGCTATTATAAAATTATTAATCTTTTTAAAATTAATTATTGATGAAGTTTGTCACGTCTGCTGCGTTTTGCAGATTTTCACGTACTCTTTTTATTCGGTCTTATTTATTTTCTGTTTACTCTGCACACACTCTTAACTCAGGGGAGACGTTAGGAGGACAGAGATGTTATAAACTCCTAGTGGTTTATGTTCGAGCACTGGACGAGCTGTAGGTATGTTCATATAACCTTTATTTAATCGAAAAGAAAGACAATCAAGACTCAGTTATTTTAAGTTTTACGAATCAGAGCAATGCTCCTTCGGTTTATTAAAATGCTTTTAATTTTTGGAAAAAGGTAGGTTGATCAGACCTCCAAGTTCCAACACAAGCAGTTTATAAGCACCCACTCCTATATTTCAGTTTCATTCAATATAACACTCTCTTAAAACCAAAACATAGTTTCAAAACCTTATAGCAATGCAACCAATACATGTAAGATATAACAATGTTAGTAATATGCTTACCTCATATTATAAGGAAAAGTAGCGTGAACAAAGGAATCAGTCTGGTGGAGATCTGCAAGTGATGGACCACTTCACCCTGTCAGGCAAAGGTCTTGATTGTGGTACCCTTTTGCGAAAAGTGTGAGTTTTTATAGAATTCGTCTCCATAGGAATACATGGAGAATCTTTATCAAGTCTAACTCTTATCTCTTTGGCACACAAAAGCCTAAAAATGTAGAGCCTTGTGCCAACAATTAATAAAAATATAACACCTGGTCTACACATCCAATCATGATCTCACCCGCTCATTTCTCAACCCCTCCTCTATCTAAAAAGCTAGGTGAAACAAAAAATATATATTATTTTGAATATATGAGTGTTGTCTGAAATATATACAACACTATTAGTTATGATTATATTGATTATATGTATTAATGTCTAATAATATATTCCCTCATGCTATTCTATTCTTCAAATTAGTTTTCCTTCTCTCTTTACAGGCGTGTGCTTAACAGATATTATAGGGAGCTTCCATCTTATGTTTTTCCCAATATAGAGTTTCTCTTCATGGATAATCTATTTGTTTTTTATTTAAGTGTAAGATTGTAATGTCTCTGTCCTATGAGTTTCCTAACAGCACGAATTCAGCTGAACTGCGGACGACCTCCTATTTTTTTCAGCTGCACAAAAACCAGCTAAAACCAGTTTTCTAGTTGTGTGCTTAGCTTTCCAATTTCCAGCGATAATCAAAGTTTTTTCCAATTTTTCTATGGTGAGAAGACACTCTAACCTTGACGCTGTTAGATAAGAGAACTCCACTCTTCATGCCAGCTATCCCTCCACTTTCTGGCACGACTTCAAGACAGGCTCACAGCAAGTTATAAAGTTTTTACTTTCTTAAAACCCATCTTCTATTCTTTTTCTCAAAATTACTTTTTAAGCTTCTTATTTTATATTTCAAACAACATCTCTTTATGTTGCATCATCTTTTAACTCAGAGTCAAACTAGACAGTTTACTCCCTATAGAACAAGATTACTAACTATTTTAAATGCAAACCTATCTTGATGAGAAACAATTTCATGTATATTATTATAACAGGCAGTGTTAAGCATATGGTCTTACACGCACAAATAGTTTATAGTAAAAAGCAAGCATATTAAACCTTATTTCAACATTTAACAACATTTTCTTAGGCTAAAAAGGGTTCTGCAGAAACTTGCATTCAATTCTGGGAATCAAGCCCATCTTGATAAGAAACTGCCTAAAAACTGGCCACTTGTATCAAACTACACCAGCTTCTACTGCATGATTTTATATAAAGAAAATACATAAGTTCACAATTAAGAATTAAAACAGCATTACGCGTTACTTTTGATTACACACTTACACAATTTTCCAAACTAAAGATTATACAAACAGTACAAAGGATTATAACACATATTATTGCATTAATACATTTCATTTTAAATAGGCACAAAGTCAAGGGTTTCAGCTCGCTCCCAGCAGGACTCCACTTCGGTCTCAGTTTCCACTCGGGTAGGTTCAGTGAACACAACAATAGGCTCTCGAATCCATCGTCTTGCATCACAGGTGTGAGTCGCCATGGCCTTGACTTCGTACCTACAAGACACTTGTGCACTCTTAGTAGGGACACCTTCCTCACATTCTAATTTTCTCAGATGCGCCCTTTTTATTAAGTGACCCTTTCACAGCTCATGCATTCAATCCTCTTAATATCTTTTTGGGTTTACATTTAAATGAGAGAAAGAAACACCTACAGAATCATTGCATTCAAACAAGATTCTACAGTGTTTAGCCAAATGACTGCATGCCGGACAAAGTCTGAGCCCAGTCACTGATGACTTGCTTTGGCACATATTACATGCACAATTAACAAGAGGATTATGTTTTAATTTATGTGTCAGGGTTACTTCTGTACCATGTACAATAGTTCTGGATCTGTACACATTGTTACTATACACTTCTTTCTGCTCACATGGAGACACTTTAGAAGGGATGCCATTCATCCAGAATACAGCAGGGGGCCAAAACTTACTGTTTTTCATATCAGCAGGCACCTAACTTGTAGTTTGTTTATCTTCATTAGTGGGCAAACTCAATACAACTGAATCTGAATCAGTTGATGAACCATGAGCCTTAGCTACTGATACTCTCCATACAAAAGGATTCAATGTTTTACTAACCAGCCTAGCTGATTCAGCGTTATTTGCGACAAGTTGATGGTCTATAATTCTATTAATTTTGCATAGAAAGGAATTCATGCATTTCGATGCATTTCCCCTATGAGGGGCTTATATGCTTTACTTCCCGCCTTGAAAAGAGTTTGATTGATTTAACTAAAATTTAACTGACACGTAACCTAGCAAATATAATAACGTCTTGAATGCTACAACAGTCATGTCACAACTGTTTTCTCTTGGCTTCCAATTGGACTCTTGTTATATAATAGACGTCTTGATCAAGGTAAGTTTATCCAATCGTTGACAAACAGAAACATTTTCAAATACTTTATATCATCGTCTAAAAAGAAGTTTAAAACATTGATATAGAAATAATTTTAAAAAAGATACCAGTTTTATTATTACATCTGCTAGTTACACAATTATGTTTGATCTGTAGGTTAAGAATTTAAACAGGTTTCAGTTTAGACAGGTACACTGAATGAGTCCATTCTTTTGGCCAGGCTCTGGTAGGTTCCACTGGGACGGTTCTGTTGAGCGGCATCGGGCCGGAGTCTCCATGACAGTAATGGGCCGGAATCACTGACATCTGGTATTATTTTAAAAAAGCAATTCTGAATGAAAATACATTTAAGTGTATTTATACAATGCCTTGCAAAAGTATTCAGACCCCTGACCAATTCTCTCATATTACTCAATTACAAATGGTACATTGAAATTTCGTTCTGTTCGATATTTTATTTTAAAACACTGAAATTCAAAATCAATTATTGTAAGGTGACATTAGTTTTATGTTGGGAAATATTTTTAAGAAAAATAAAAAACTGGTCAGAATTGATCAGGGGTCTGAATACTTTTGCAAGGTACTGTATATATGCAACAGGTTTACCAGAGTCTGGCCAGAACTGGTCTGATAATGCTAAGAACATGAAATGATTATATGACAGTACTGACAATGGCCCAGTGCTGGCCCGATTACTGGTCGCCAATGGCGATGGCATGCCAACAGTGCCAATGAAATGCCAGTTCCGGCCCGATACCGCCAGCTGTCAGGGGAAAGCTGTGAGTTCTGTTGCTGGAACTTAATAAATCAATGACCAGTGATAATGCTTTGTATCTTTAATATTGTTGAATACTTTTAAACAAATGCAAACAGACTTGAATGAAATACATTTATTTATTTATTTATTTTATTGCAAAATGCTAGCTTGCAATAACATACTACATTTCCTGCTAAACAATATGACATCTTTATTGTATTATTATCTTTACCAGACATGTTTACTTCACAATCCTAGCATCAATGCTCAGGAACAATTTTGCACGTGAGAATTTTCAAGTAGTTTTGGACTTTATTGGAATCCCTCCAGAAGCAAATCATAGTCTCTCATATGCCTTGCTTCATTGCTGGCAGACAAAGATAAACTTGCTTCAGCAGGAAACAGTCCATGTAAGGAATTGTTGATTATTCCCAGCAACTGCATCTGAAAGACAGACAACACATTGTAAGACTGAAGAAGGAAAAATATGATAAAGCCAATACAGATGCATACAGTATACATTCCAAGCTCCAAAGAGTAATTGAGAAAACGTCATTTTTTAGCTAAAAGGTACTCATTGCTTAAAATGTACACTTTTTTTGAAAAATAAAAAAGAGAATGGTGTTGCATGATGGGGGAAGGGGAGGAGTCTTAATATTACTCCCACAGAATGTATGGGATGACGTGGAGCCACACTACAGGGCTCTATATAAATAGGTCCCATGCCCTCAAGTAAAAGTCAGCATCCTATTATTATTTTTACTGGTGCATGGTTATAGTTGTACTATTGAGAGTGGCACTGATAAGCCTGCATGCTTTACTGGACTTCAATGAACTGCAAATAATCTCAGTTTACCCTTTCTCTAATTATTTATTTAGGTACAGAAAGATTGAAAAGACCATGCATGTTTTTTCATTGCTTCTGAGCTCATTGGTGTGCAGCTTAAGCATCAGTCCCACTGCCCAAGGCTTGGAGTACATATTTATATAGACTGACTGATTCTCCTATTGAGTTTTACACTTCAAAGACCTCTGTAAGAAACAGATTGACACCTAGCCCCAGGAGCAGTAGACTTTGGTCAATTTAGCTGAGTTTGGTGCAATACGATGTAACCACGGTTTATTATTCACTATAAGGAGCAGATTCTCATCATGTGTAGATTAGGCAGAGGCTCAGTGATGTGCTATTTTAGGTACTGCGCCATGTCAGAACATTTAGAAATAAGGAAATATCCGCTTGGTAGTTCAATGGTAGTTATGGTATGAAATTACACATAAAGTTTCTCGCCACTGCTTATTCTACTAATGCCTCACTACGATAGTATTCTTAAATATTCTAAATGCATGTTGACAAATAAAGCTATAAGCTGTTAGTTATGACCATGCCTGGAAACCCAGTTAAATGAATAACTTTCTTCCCACATTTGAAGTTCATGTTACTATCCATGTTACTATGCCACTGCTGGATAATTCAGATCCTGTAGGGTCAGTGTCCCTCCTGGTTTTTGTTCCAACAGTGCCCTAAATTACTTAATTAGAACAATAATTGGTAATAATTGGTCCAATTAAGTAATTTAGGACACAGCTGGAACAAAAACCAGGAGGGACACCGGACCTCCAGGACGTGGATTGGACACCCCTGACAAGAGGTGATTGTAGAAATCATACTTTTTCTGTTACTTTCTCCACCCCATTCTTCAGCTTGTGAACCATTTCACTCAGTTCCAATGCTTTGTTGCTGATGAAGTTGGATAATTCCTCATTGTGAGCTACACTCTTGTGAAACTGCAAAAGGGGGTCCATCCAAGCAACCAAAAGCCTCAAAATCACTTGAGTGAGTTCTTCTCTCTGATAACCCCAAAAGTATTACAATTAGTAGTAAATCTGTATAAACTACAGGAGCTTACAATTGATGAACCCTCATTAGATAACAAGACTAGATAACAAAAAAAACACAAACAGCTTCACTTCAGAACAACTTTACAAACCAACTGTCAAAAACAGATTAAAGTGATGTTCCGATTTCAAATCACCTAAAAACAATTGCAGAAATTACAGAAGGAAAAGCAGGAAGAATGCACCTACATCAATTCTCTGAGCATTTTCTTTGCCATTAGGAGTTAGAATTCTGGAAGTATGACATTTGCGTGTTGCTCTGCCTATTTGATTACTGACTGGTAAGAAGTATTTCTCCTTTGGCAGAGAGAGAGAGAGAGAGAGAGAGAGAGAGAGAGAGAGAGAGAGAGAGAGAGAGAGAGAGAGAGAGAGAGAGACATAATGAATGATTGGATTTATAATCCAGTTTTACTAATGATAAAGCAGTGGTCTCCAACCCTGGTCCTGGTGAGCTTCAGGGTCTTCTGGTTTTCATTGCAACCAGACCCTCAGTTACTTAATTGATCCAATTACTGGCTTAATTATTCAAAATTAACATGTGTTCCTGGATCTTTAGTCACTGATGATGTAAAAACACTTATAAAACCTGCTGGACTGGGGCTCTCCAGGACTGGGGTTGGAGATCCAAAAATAACTTCCAGTACATTCTCAATTGGTTGAAAACAAACATACAATCAGGAAGAATCTATCTGCATTAAAATGACTGCTAATAATGTATAAATATAAATAAAGCAATAAAGATAGACAATAGACTAATAGACTAGACTAATTAGATAGATAGCATATACATTTTCTACATCTGATCTAAAGGAATAATTAAGATTATTAAACCTGGTCAGTTATGCCTGCGAGAAATTAAGACTGTTAAGTAGAACGATGCCACTTACAAACTCAGAGTGGAGATCATTTGAAAGGCTGTGCATTCTGTTTGAGTGCTGGATAACTCTATCAAAGAGATCCGAGACCGACAGCACATGGCACCCAGCATCTCCATGAGTGCAGATATGCTCTGAAGTCACTCTGTACTCCAAATCCAGGCACAAAAGGACTAGAAACACAGACACTGGAAATAAAAAAGGATCAAATTCCATTATAATAATATACTGACATCATCACTGAACAAAATATAACATGATCAAACCCCATCCTCCACAGCTGCAGTAATAGCTTGTCTCATTTTGCTGGATTTGCTTCAGATCTTGTTGCTCTTTGATATCAGCTTGCTATTTATATGTCCAAGGATCTGTGTAAGAAAGCCTTATAGACATTTGTGATGACATCAATTAGACCAGAGATTTAAAAAAAGAGCAAGGAAAGATATGCTTTTCTGTTCGTCATTTTGACCCTTGAATCATGAATCAAGTTTTCACGACTCAAAGCTGCCTTGAAGAAGTCAGGCGTAATATGATAGAATCAACAGAAATAATGGACCAGAAATTTCAGGATGCTGCTGACAAACTCGCTGCGGTGGGTTCATATTTACTGTATATATATTTTATTTAAGAAAAGAAATAAAAGGAAGATTCTCACGCTATCTTGCAAATACAACGACATAGGATTTGGCTTATTTTTATGCCATTTTAATGCTTTGTATTGCTAGTATGGGGTTAAATTAAAACTGTCTGTCTGTTCATCTGCTTGTATGTCATTTTTACATACATCTGGAGAATTGCATATCAAATTGTGATTAAACAATGACTTGCTAATCCTTATTCTGTACTGTTCTGTACAAACTGCTGATATGTGTCATGGGAGGGGACTATGATACTGACATACATTGCTGTTTTATAAACCAGAGGACTTACAGAAATACAAGCAACACTGGGCAATAATCGAAATACAGAAAATAACTAAAACCAATGTCTAATAGAAAACTCCAACAGAGAACTCCAAAGTAGAACTGCATGTAAGGAATGACAGGAGAAAGAAGCTTTTGAAAAAATACAGTCCAACAGCTGGGAAGTCCATTTAATAACTGGTCTAGGAATTTAGATACATGTAATTAATGTATAGACTCCACAGACCTATAGACTACATAGACTAATATACAAAGGTTTGGGGTAACATATTTCAAAAGATGGTGTTCAATGGAGAGTGTTCAGTGTATTTCTCTTTAAGACAAAACAAAAAATATGAAATGACACAACCTCTAGGGCAAGTAATGTGTAACTATAGTATCAATCTAATTATTATTGTAAATGCAATGTGTATTGCCAATGGTCAACATGTGTATGTTTGGAAGGATTTCTATATCGGTCATGCGTGCATATGTGTTTGTGGGGGCAACGTCTATGAAATTAATTTCAACATTTCAAAATGCAATGCATTGTGTGAACAAATATATATTTTTTCATTATTCAACTCTTACGTCTATATATATAGTGTGCCACAGATAAGGCCTCACTGGACCACATGAAGTTGTTGGATGAGACTGTACTGAGATGATCACGTGACTGACTGAGATGAACACGTGCCAAAAGTAGGCCCCTGAAATAGGTTTAAAAAAAATAATTTGGTTGTGACCTTAAGAGGAACTCATTGTTTCTTTTTAATCTGGCCTAGTTGTGTCCTTACAGCACCTTCATACAAAAGAAGAGCTACTCTAAGTACTTTTGTTTCACATCATTACAGCTGCTGTATCGCACAATCACTCTCAATCTAATAAGAAGGCACAATTCCTGGGTATCTTTGTTTTAAATTAGTCAATAATTTACCCTTCTTTGTCTGGTTGGATTTCTGGTTTGTTACAGTCTGTAATGGCAGCTTTAGCAGTAGGTATGGTAGGTTTGCTGTGGGTAATGTAAATGTTGCGTATGATGGTCCTTATTGTATAAGAGCTATCATCTTGTGTTGTTCAGCCTTCTCTTATAACAAGTATAACACTAACATACATTCCTCACATGGCTGTATATTCAAAATGAGAGCTATCAGTATGATGCAAAAGTTGATGACTGTGACATATTAAGAAATGCATAGATAAGACCTGCTATATAACACCTAGATGCCATTAGGCAGGCAAACAAGTGTGTAGAGGTTATTCAGACATATAATCTCTTCTGTCTGGACTGGCAACAAATACAGCATTCTCACTCAAAAGCAAGATCTAGAGATGTCATTGGAGGGAAGAATGCTTAAGCTACAAGAGAAATTGTCAAGAAGGGCTGTCAGGCTGTATATCATTTTTTAGTTGATCACCGGAATGTATTGTTCAATCTTCATCTTAGAATAAATCCCTGAGTCACTCAATGCGTTGACCTGCTTTTAAGCATTTAGCATCTAGTTTCTAGGGTCTAATAGTAAGTTTACGCTTAGAACTCTGAACTGAGCTGGCTTAGGGTCGATTACATTAAAAGATTCTTATCATATGAGCCACCCGTTTACACTTGAACAGCGCTCTAAGTAATTTATGAACCTGTGTGGGCGCCCATAGCCCCTGGTATAACACGTGTGACCTCAGATGTAATATCTCCATGGCAACTTCACCATACACAGGACGAAAAGTTATTACAGGCGAAATGTTGTAATTAAGATGTACTTTTATCTTAAGAAGTATTGTTAAGTATGCCGGACACATTTCAAGTAATCATAGAGGGCAATAGAGAATGAAAGTAATTCATATCATATGAACTCAGTTGTATTTTGTTGGTTCTCTGTTTTCATGTGATATTATCAGACAAGCATACTTTTCATGCTTCTTATTAGTGGTTACCAAGATAAATGCCCAGGATCCTGTGCATGACTGAAACTGTCCAGAACAGACAATTAAAAAAAATAAATAACTCCGGTCTGTCATGACTGCGGCTACAGCTACGTCCTGTTCCTAAGGAGAGGGCAGAGTCACACTGGCACTGGAGGCGTTGCTCACAATGTGAATCTGCGTGACTGACTCAAGGACTGATGAGTTCACAGCAGAGTAAAACACAGCTCAAAGCCATGGCAAAGCTGCCCTCTAGAGCAGGCCACTTTTGTGCACATGTTTGAAATGATTGTTTAAAATGCATTGCAGCAGGCTTTAAAGGTCATGGTGTATTGGAATATAAAGTTATTCAAGGAAATTTGTAACTTTGTGTCTGTCTGGTATGATTGGTCTATAAAAATGAAATTAATTAAAAACAGTTTTCGGAATCACTTTTGGGAACCATTCCCATACAGTATTTCCTAAAGGCACCTGTCCGACTATCTCTGCCCCAGTTCAAAGTTTAGTAAATGTTTAAAACTGACTGCTCATTGTCTATTATTTTAACATACAGAGAAAGACCGTGGGCCATATTAATACAGCTTTATGGTGAATAATGGTGTAAGGAATGGGACTCACTGACTCACACTGGGGATTATATTATACACAGGTAGATAAGATTGGCTACAGTTGAGTTGTATAATTACATTTTGAAGCAGAAATTCCTGTATTTGTACATGACTTCAGCTGCACATGACAGGTATATTCAGTGGCAGTCAGGTGGTAATGTGGAAAGGCCTGGCAACAAAGAGCAGTAGCCGATGTTTAAAAAAACAGGATTTGATCAGAAAATTAGGGACTCAGCTGAACACAAGCTGAGTTTGTTTTCGGGCGGAGTTCATTAGTTGGCATTCCATTTACGTTGCTTCGCACTGGATGCGTCTTCTGTTTTGGTACAAACTAATGTTTCAGTTTTACCTCCAGTGACTTGAACACCCAGACCTCGAGGCCCACAGACAATAATATGAGGAGCAGAAAGTTATGTCTTTCCTGTTTGTTGACGCACTTTCCACACTATTTCTTTCCACTTCTTTATTGAACTATGTTTTTTCTATTTTTTAACATGATCTGATTAGTTTTATTACATGTTTATTTGTTTGTTTTTTCCTGTATATTTTGAGTCAAGACTACTGAAAGTGTCACCATGCAAGAAATGAATGAGAAGCGTGCGATTAGGCCTGTCAACCCTAATAGTCAATAATCATTTAAAACTCTTATTCCAAGGTACCCAAGGGTCAAAGAAGATTTTCTTGTCTAGAGTTGATGGGCTATTTTTAAGTTAGTTGTTCTGTAATTACATTAAATAATACAGTACAATAAATATAGTATAGTGTAACCACAGTATCACTGATATACCAGTAATGTTAAGTGTATCCAATAGAAATTATACAAAATTCAAAGATTATTGATTGACTATCCAGTACAGTAGTAAGACTTTGACATTAATTTAAGAACTTGACATTAATAAGGAATGCAATTCATGCACAGAGCATTTTTGCAAAGAAGATTTTAAGGAACAATTTATAGCAACTGGAAAAATTATTTTGAATAACTGAAGATGAAGATGAACATGAAACAACAATAATTTCAAAACAATGTGTTCATAGTAAACGATGGTGTTGTTAAAATAAAGTCATTGCCTTTACCAAACTATCAGAATAATAAAAGCAGGAATTTGGCACTGTTGTACATGTTGTTTATGTAAATATTAATCGTGTAGACTGTATTGCCCTTTCACTCTTGACTACTGTACATGCTGTATGAGTAAGTTAAATTATATCTAATTATCTCTATTATCAGGAATTTCCTTCTGCTAGTTTATAGAAGCTAAAAAACCATGTCTCCTGATAATGATAGAGATGTGTTTGAGTCAAGGTTAGCAAGGTGATTTTATGATTTTCTTAGAAAGGGAGGTTTGCTCAGCCAGATCACCTGACATCCCACTTTACTGCTTTGTAGAATTCAGTGGTAGACTGCAAACTGTACCAGTTTGTTATTTTCACTAGATGGCAGCATAGTCGTTCTGTAAAATACGTACAGCAACTTTTTTTTTTTTTTTTTTTAATTTGATTGTTTGGAAGTACTTCCAGAAACAAACAAACAAACAAAAAAACATTTACCCTCAGTACTAAGTTTATACCAGTTGTTTTGTTTAAGTCAAACTATTTATGTTAAAAAAGCTTTGTTTAAATAATTTAGGAGGTTACACATTACCACAGACTGCCATGGAACTGAAGTGCAATCCCTCAACATGTTCAGTATCCAAGATTGCTGATTATTTGCACACAGAAGTATTGAGACACTATATAAACACTTTATACCACTTTATAAATAACACAATACTTGATATATTGATGGAATGTGCAGGTGGCTCCATAAAAGTTCACAAACACCAAAGGGTTAAAAAAAGAGCAAGGACTTGACCACTTGCTGCCAGCAGATGATGCTGAAGAACAGAGCTGAAAACAAAAAGCAAATCAAGTCATTAACTGAAGCCTGGAGTGAGGAGCACTTTGACAGTGATTGACATTTAAGCCAACCATGCATAAGATATCAGGCAAATAATATATTCCAGGGAATCAGACTATAGTAATTATGATACGGAAAGAAAATCTTATATACTGTACGAAAGCAAAATGACCAAGCAGTGCCTGTTTCAAGATAGTTACTAGCAAGTATAGTATACATTAAAAGGCCAGCTAGCTAATCAGTTTAAAGTTGATACAAATACAGGCTCTATTTTACAACTTTTTTTTTTTTTACAACAGTGGAAAAGAAAGCAAAAGCCATTGGTGAATGTATCACTGGATGATTTATACAGCTTAAAAATATGGACACTCTGATGTTTCCATGTTCCGTCTTTATCTCTGGCTATTAGCATAAGTATACAGTGGATATTATTTTGTTCTGCCTTGTTATAGTTCAGTTAAATACAGAATACAAGTAGATTTCTACAAGGAACCAATCATTTTACTTCATTGTTTGTAATCAGAGGCCATCCTGTTATAAAGTGTTTTAAATTGAAAAGAACGCTCTTGTTATAGTAAGGCTATACATTCCCACATATCCATTTTACATAAACCTGTTAACCTCACATTACAATGATAGAAGCCACCTGGCTGAAAATTATAACAGCGGGAAAAGTTAAACGGGGAATAAACCGGTCCGTGAAATCTATAGTTTTTCATAAATTGTTAATATAGCCTTACATTTCCATCCGTACAATTGACATTGCCAGAAACAGCTCTCACAATATCAATGACAATATCAACTTTCTGTTTGTCATTCATTCTCTTTTTGAATTTGATTTCAATAGGCATCTCTCAAGCCAAGAAGTGTTCCTTGCCATTCTTCCCATTAGATTTATATCTTTATATACTACACTTCCACTGTAGTTTATTTTTAGCTAACGCCTCCTCTTACTGTAAGTGCTTGTTTCTCTGTCCATCTCAGTTATTTCTGTACTGCATATCACCCAGAGCTGGAGCTTGGAAGACCTTGTCAGAGACTGTGTCACCTAACAAGCAACTTACAAGCTGCATTTAAAAAACATGATTAACTATTCAACAGCTTAATAAAGCTAGAAAAGATATTTTTCCTTGAATAACCGGCTAAAAGGGTTGTGTTGCAAAGATACAAGGGCATAGGTATGATACTGATTCACGATTCCCAGACCCATAGCATTTATTATCCTATTATGTGTGTTATTAATCATTTATTACTGTTTCAGCACATGGCAGAACGTAAAGACATACATGTGGTGTTAAAGGAGGCTGGATGGCTGAACACGTGTTTTTTCATTTTAATGCTGGATTCCAAGGGGAATTTATTCCGACCTTGCATATTGTGCAGCTTGAATATCAGTATCAAATCATGGTAGGGTTTGCGGTAAACTGAAAATGTATTCCTGAGGGCAATGGTTTTCATCCCCATATGTCTCTCCGGGACTCTCAACCATGACATTGGCAGTGTGAGTGAGTAATATTGTTTAGATTACATTCAGAATCACATTACATGTGTTGCCTGGTGTGCATTCAAGTTATTTTATTTTCCTCATAGCAGTTAAAAATAATATAATATAATGATATTTTCTAAGTCCCTATCCAGATGAAGCACTATTAATAATGTATTGACTGTCAGAGAAGCTTTCAGAATGTGACACAATGCACTGCCACAGAATTCATTCATTTTTTACTTAATTTTCGTATTTTTTTTATTGTAATGTGTGTTTCGAACTATAAACACCACAAATCTAGGATCTGAACAGTGAGATTTAGAAACAATCCTTCAGTGTAACAGTCTATCATGGGATTTTTGTTTAGATGTGTTCTTTTCATTCTAAAGAAATTGCACCTTTGCCTTAAATAGCAAGTGCTGCCTCATTAGACTGACATTTATGAGAACTGTGTTTTGTTTCAGGCTATTTATGAGTATGATCTAGTCACAGAATATTCTGGAAAACACATTTGAAATGTTTACAGGGCAGCATGAGCTCAAATCAACTTAAGATGACACTAGAATTATGGTGGTGGGTCTTGTTAGGTTAGCCACACAATTGACTCTATTCATCTTACTGTACACCTGTCTTGGTGAAATGGCACAAAGACCAAAAGCATTTGAAGGTGAAAAGTTTAACGTTTTTAATGACTGTGGCTGGGCTCAGTCCCTGCACATGAGAAAAGCTGTGTTTTTGTTTTGTTTATTTTTGTTTTTGTGTTTGTTTTCAGTAAATAGTATCACGTAAATATTGTTCTAAATAATTATAAGGCCACAAACAAAAGGATTAAGATGACCCATGCTACGAATAAAAAAAAAAATATATATATATATATATAATCTGCCAATCACTGTGTTTGTAACTGGGATCGGAAACCCTGAGGAGTATAGATGTGTAAACAGGGCCTCCTGTATAGCAACGTAGCGCTAGCCATATTGGCGGCAACTTTTGTTTGTAGTTTGTTTTGTACAGTGTTTTATTTTGCGTTTTTGTTCTGTTGTATGTCTGCAGTGAACAACCATTGCTGGAAGTGTCATGTGATACTGAATTCGTGTAAATAAATTATGCGTGTCAAAATCATTTCCTGTGTGTCTCCTGTCTCGTTCCACAAAGAGCAGCAAGAAGTACTAATGCTCAAAAGAGCCTCACCACTGCTCTCCAAGTAGTGAAACAAAGTGAAAAAGATCCCCCTGTGTTACCCTTTTCATTCTCTACATTGCTCTTTGGCAATATCATAGCTTAATGATCTTTAAAATAAACGCTGTTACAAATTCCATTAATAAAACCCCATCCATTAACTTCGTATGGTGTTTAAAATCATCCAGAATTGATCGTGTTTCTCTTTTACTCAGTCTAAAAAGGTGACGTGTTGCTAAGGTAACAACAGCCTGTGTGATTTAGCCATGCTTTATTTTCTTTTTGCTTCCTGAACTTTTTATAAAAGCACAAACACTTTGGTTTGGAAATAATGTGATAAATGTTACCTTTGAACTAATTTCAGTTAGCAATGATCACAAATCAGACTCCTGGCATGCTAGTAACATAATACGATGGGGTCCTCCTCTCCTATAGTTCCTCCTCAGTGATATGGCAAGAACCTGGTAAAACTGGAACTGCATTCAGCTTGATTAGAGTCAACATCTCAAATACCACTGCGGATAACTTAAAACGTTACTTTAATTCTCATGAAGACGGTTGCCATTTTCAAGAGATCACTGTTTGGTTAAAGAGAATGGAGATTCAGTTTACTGTCTGTGTGCCAAAGACAAATGTCTCTGCGCTACTTTAACTGCCGCTCTGCTCTTCCATTTGTTCTACCTACAATTCCAGATGGCCTTCATGCTCAAGCAGGAGAAAACTGCCAATGTTACAAAAAAATTGTGACAAGCAGTAGTAGGCTGTGCATATTAATGACCTTGCGATGGAGCAAAGCACCAGTCTGAGTACTCTGCAGTTTATTGGGATTGGCTACATAGGATTTATGGAAAATTACTAAGAAAGCATATTGTTATTCTAGGACTTTAATGTATATTTATTGGCTCAAATAAAATATAATATTCTAAAAAAAAAAAAAAAAAAAAAAAAAAAAAAAAAAAAAAAAAAAAAAAAAAAAAAAAAACTATTGTTCTGGTTACAAGCACCTTTCATAGTGGACCACCATCACAAAGCATTTTACAGAGGTAGGCTGTGAACTGTGCATTATATTCAGAGTCGCTTACAATAGGACAATGATTTAACATCTCCTCCGCAGGATGGAGCACAAGGAGGTTAAGTGACTTGCTCAGGGGCAGACAGTGAACTGGTGACCTTCTGGTTACAAGCCCTGGACCACACTGCCTCCTTATTTAATTCTGAGAAAATCCTAACAAATCACAAATCATAAATTGAAGTAAACAGCAGTAACTGATGTAAAATTATGACTTCTGACATAAACCCAGATTTTATCAATTGTGTTTACTTATTTACAAACTAGAAAAGCTCATATACAGGTCAACATTGATAAACATGTACATCATTTCGAGAAAACAGATTCATATTAGCCTTTCATATATGTTCGAGTTCAGATTTGTTAAACAACGTATGCCAAGCAAGTGCTGAGAAACATGGACAGGAAATCCTGCTGGAATGATTGGCGTAAGCTTTTGACAATGTGTGGCATTCTGATCTGTTAACAAGCAAGTTGCTGATTTGTTGTTGGTGTCAATGTTTGGGTTGGACATGTTTGCCCCTTTTCCCCTACTCAGATATCTTGCTTGTTAAATATCTTACTATCTCTTCGGATATGCAACTAATACAAATTTGTACCCCCAAAAATGTATCCATTTACAAGGAATGATAAACAATTGGGGTAGACATTTATTACCTGAATTAACCCTACAATACCTATTACCTATTTTTACTGGAAAATCTTGGTATCCTTGAATAGATAATTACTCACAAAAGTAGCGACACCCCAAATGTTATCCATTTACTACTGTACCTACGCAGAATGACTGAGTAGGATATTAGTTCTT